>NW_027280303.1:0-165676 GCF_046629955.1 Centroberyx affinis | reverse complement strand
AAAATAATAATAATAATGAACTTTATTTGTAGAGCACTTTTCAAAAACAAGAGTTTACAGAGTGGCCTTTTACAGTAAAATAATAATGTAATAGCACTCACCCTGCCTCAGCCTTCCTGGCTGTGTTCCTCCTCCTGTTCTGCTGTGTCATCTCACAATGGAGTCTGAACCGGCTGGAATCACACTTTCACTTTCAGTTTCACTTTCACTCCCCAGTTTCCTCCTCCCCTATTTTAGTTAGGAGCCTGGAAGCAGAATTACAGTAATCTAAACAGGATGTATATATTCTGAATGTATACATTATATATGTTCTGAATGTGTAACTAAATATATTTGCGTATATATTCAGGTAGTGACTGCATATTTAGGTTATCTGCCGTTCTACCATTGATACTTCACTGTTCATTAAACCTAATAAAAACATCAGTAAAATTGATCTTTCCTTGAAAGAAATAGCATTCAATGTACAGTGAAAGTTTTCATTCATTTACTGAAATAAGGTCAAAATGTAGCCTGCCTCATTGAGGATTTCTTACCTTTTAAAGCCTGTAGTTCTGTTCTGCTGCCTCTCTCCTCTTTGTCCTTTTAGTACAATGAGGCTCTGAATGTGAATACAGAAACATGAAACCTTGCTCAGCCCTCCAGTGGCAGACAGACTTTCACTTTCTGTTTTTGTCAGACCATTTCTTTGAAATCATCCTGTTTGGTGAAAAGCGTGAAAGTGAAAGATCTGAAGCTACTCTCTAAATTGATTCATCCAAAAAATCAATATCTTAAGAAAAAAATATATAGATAGGTTCTCTGTGAGCCATTGCTATGAGAGGAATGACAAAACAAAACTCTAACCTTTCAAAACAGCTGATTCAGTTGTTTGTTCTGCTTTTTTCCTCCTTAAATTGACCATGTCGAAGGTGATGGTTCCTCTCCGGGGAAGGAACCATTGGGGGTTCCAAACCCCCAATGGAAAAGCATGAAAGGTGTGGTGCTACCCTGCCCGGAGGAAGCCCGGGGCCCCCGTCTGGAGCCAGGCCTGGAAGGGGGGTCCGTCAGCGAGTGTCTGGTGGCCGGGCTAGCCACGGAGCCCAGTCGGACATAGCCTGAAGAAGCAACGTGGACACTTTTCCATCCCACGGACCCACCATCTAGAGGAAGAACTGCTGGGGTCGGGTGCACTGCCAGTTAGGTGGCAGTGAAAGTAGAGGGTTTCAACGGACCAGACCCAGGCAGCAGAGGATGGCTTCGGGGACGTGGAACGTCACCTCTCTGGGGGGGAAGGAGCCTGAGCTTGTGCAGGAGGTGGAGCGCTACCAATTAGATCTGGTGGGGCTTGCCTCTACGCACAGCATTGGCTCTGGAACCAAACTCCTGGATAGGGGCTGGACTTTGTTCTGTTCCGGAGTTGCCCAAGGTGTGAGGCGCCGAGCGGGTGTGGGGATACTCACAAGTCCCCGGCTGAGTGCCGCTACGTTGGAGTTTACCCCGGTGGACGAGAGGGTCGCCTCCCTACGCCTTAGGGTTATGGGGGGGAAAACTCTGACTGTTGTTTGTGCCTATGCACCGAACAGCAGTTCGGAGTATTCGGCCTTCTTGGAGACCCTGGATGGAGTCCTGCATAGGGCTCCTGTAGGGGACCCCGTAGTTCTACTGGGAGACTTCAATGCACACAGGGGCAATGATGGAGAAACTTGGAGGGGTGTGATTGGGAAGAATGGCCTCCCTGATCTGAACCTCTGTTCTGTTATTGGACTTCTGTGCTAGACATGGATTGGCAATAACAAACACCATGGTACCAGAGTACCTTAGGCCGAAGGTCAATGATCGATTTTGTTATCGTGTCATCTGACCTGAGGCCGCATGTCTTGGACACTCGGGTGAAGAGAGGGGCAGAGCTGTCAACTGATCACCATCTCATGGTGAACTGGGTCAGATGGCGGGGGAAGCCTCTGGACAGACCTGGCAAGCCCAAACATGTAGTGCGGGTGAACTGGGAACGTCTGGGGGAGACCCCTGTCTGGAAGACCTTCAACTCCTACCTCCGGCGGAACTTTTCTGGCATCCCTGTGGAGGCTGGGGACATAGAACCAGAGTGGTCAGTGTTCAAAGCTTCCATTGCTGAAGCTGCAGCTGGGAGCTGTGGTTTCAAGGTCATTGGTGCCTCAAGGGGCGGCAACCCTCAAACATGCTGGTGGACACCGGTGGTCAGGGAAGCTGTCCGACTGAAGAAGGAGGTCTTCCGGGCTATGTTATCCCGGGAGACCCCAGAAACAGTTGCAAGGTACCGAGAGGCCAGAAGGACAGCAGCCTCAGCTGTGGCGGAGGCAAAGCAGCGGGTGTGGGAGGAGTTCGGAGAAGCCATGGAGAAGGACTTTCGGTCAGCCAGAGGTTCTGGCAAACCGTTCGGCGCCTCAGGAGGGGGAAATGGGGATCCATCCAAGCTGTATACATTAAGGATGGGACACTGTTGACCTCAATTGAGGAGGTAATCAGACGGTGGAAGCAGCACTTTGAGGAACTCCTGAACCCGACTAACCCACCCTCTATGATAGAGGCAGAGCTGGAGGCTGATGGGGGATCAACATCTATTTCCCTGGAGGAAATCACTGAAGTAGTCAAACAACTCCACAGTGGCAAAGCCCCGGGGATTGATGAGATCCATCCAGAAATGCTGAAGGCTTTGGGTGTTGAGGGACTGTCATGGATGACACGTCTTTTCAACATTGCGTGGAAGTCTGGGACAGTGCCTAAGGAGTGGCAGACAGGGGTGTTGGTTCCCCTGTTTAAAAAGGGGGACCAGGGGATGTGTGCTAACTACAGGGGTATCACTTTACTCAGCCTCCCTGGGAAAGTCTACTCCAAGGTGCTGGAAAGGAGGGTTCAGCCGATAGTCGAACCTCAGATTGAACAGGAACAATGCGGATTCCGTCCTGGTCATGGAACAACGGACCAGCTCTTTACTCTCGCAAGAATCCTGGAGGGGGCTTGGGAGTATGACCATCCAGTCTACGTGTGTGTGTCTATGTACGTGTGTGTGTCTATGTGCTTTGTGGATTTGGAGAAGGCCTATGACCGGGTCCCCTGAAAGATATTGTGGGAGGTGCTGCGGGAGTATGAGGTGCAGAGGTCACTATTGAGGGCCATCCAGTCTCTGTACACCCAAAGCGAGAGTTGTGTCCGGCTTCTCGGTAGTAAGTCGGACTTGTTTCCAGTGGGGGTTGGCCTCCGCCAGGGCTGCGCTTTGTCACCTATCCTGTTTGTGATATTCATGGACAGGATTTCAAGGCGTAGTCATGGAGGGGAGGGGTTTCAGTTCGGTGGGCTTAGGATTGCGTCACTGCTTTTTGCAGATGACGTGGTCCTGATGGCATCATCAGTCTGTGACCTTCAACACTCACTGGATCGGTTTGCAGCCGAATGTGAAGCGGCTGGGATGAGGATCAGCACCTCTAAATATGAGGCCATGGTTCTCAGCAGGAAGCCGGTGGATTGCCCACTTCGAGTTGGGAATGAGTCCTTACCCCAAGTGAGGGAGTTCAAGTAAGGAGGAATGCCTTGGGATCCCCCAGTCAGAGCTAGTTAATGTGGCCAGGGAAAGGGAAGTTTGGGGCCCCCTGCTGGAACTGCTACCTCCGCGACCCGACCTCGCATAAGCGGTTGAAGATGTGGTGTGTGTGTGTGTGTGTGTGGGTTTAGAGTGCAGTTCTGAGATACTGAGCACTGCAGATATGACATAGCCTACCAGCTGGCAAAACTGTTATGTAGCCTACTAATCTTTTTAAATATTTAACTCCACACAAGCATAAAGTAACATTCAATTCAAAGAACATGTATATGTGGATAACTCAATTTCGATTAAAAAAAAAAAGTCAGATAGAACCTTATTCTAAGCTCATGATTTGTCAAAGTAACTAGTAGGCTACCTGCACGTTCCTTGATAAATGTGGGGAATTAAAAGGCAGAGATGGACAGAGTATTGAAATACAGTATTCATTTTACTGCAGTTAAAGAAAAAGCCTGCTAAAAACTTCTCAAGAACTTTGCACATAAAGCACATAAAGACAGGAACAGGAGCTCCTCTCAGCCTTTTTTGTCCATCTGATGGATTGTGTAAGGTTTTGTCTGCTTACTGTTAAAGTTCAGGTCAAAACAAAGTAATTAGGATTCTCATCTTTTAAATTAAACCACCAAAGTGCATATAAGGTTCCCCATGGCCCCGTAAGAGAAGACAACATTGAAACTTTTCATCATAAAATATTCTAGTCCAACAGTAAGCAGTTCATTGACCACCGGTATATTGGAGGCTATGTGTTTTATAAAGGATCAATCTGTTTCTGGATGCTCATCACTGCATGCTACTATAGTATAGTGATATTGTTATATAGAGTATCTGTCAACCCTTCAGATGAAGTGGTGCTCATAAGACATTATAAATACATTGTGAGTGCATGGTGATTATTATAATCAGAACATGAACAAAATGTAGGGGGTTGAACATTTTATAGGTCAACTTTAGAATAATAGTAAAGACATCAAAACTATGAAATAACACAAATGGAATTATGCAGTGACCAAAAAAGTGTTAAACAAAACAAAACTATCTAGATTCTTTAAAGTAGCCGCCCTTTGCCTTGATGGAAAGGCAAAGGCTTTGGAAAGAAAGTCATACATAGGATCAACACTATTTGTATTTGTCTAAGAAACAAATTTCAAGCATTTAAGCAGAAGCCTTTAGATCAAAATGAAAAACATAGTTCATTCAATCAGGTGTCCCCAAACTTTTAACTTTCTGATGTTTCGCTAATGATGCATTTCTGTCATATTTAATCCCCAACAGTGCCAATGGCTATGAACTATAAACCGAAAGCTTCCATGAGTAAGTAATATTGTAATATGCAAGTAACATTGTGAGCATGATAATATTAAATAATGCTGCTTTAAAACTTAAGCAAGAATGCCAGTATTCTACAAGTGTAAATTTCTTAATGGTGGAGACCTTTATTGATTCAATTTTACAGACTACTGCAGTTTGTCGTGATGCTTCATTCTTGACCAGATCTTTATTAGAAAAAAAATAAAATAATCAAAATCTCAATGGGATTACCTGGTTGAATAAAAGTTAAACAAATCAAATAAAAATTCTGGAGGTTTCTCTGACTTCCCCTGCCTAATCATTTAGTGTGTTAACACAAGACAGTCAAGCCATGCAGAAAATGATAGAGCCATTTAACTCCTGCATCAACCACAGAGCAAAGTACAAGTAAAGTCTTGCAAGATGAAAGTTTCTAACCTTAAACACAATGATGGACATCTGTCTGTAATACAATGATAATGAGGAACATAAAACAGACATTTACTTGGATTGATTTATTTATCTTATTCTTTATTCTTTTCTTTTTTTTTTATTAAAAAAGAAATCTGCACAAAAAACTCACAATTTTGACATTTTAAGCAGCACAGTGCATCACACAAATTGAGCCCCTCAATTCAGTATACATTATTTAACACTGATTGATTTCCCTCTTCATTTAAAACTTCATATGATGTAAGGCTGGACCGTACATGCTATCATCAACCGTTCGTTGGGCACATGCTACTTGATGATAGATGTTTATTATGATGTTTGAAAGTATTTTCATGGTAAGGCAGACGTTTATTTAGCGCAGTTGGGATTCGAATGTGTGGCTACTAAGGTAGATAAAGCAGTATCTCTGTCTGTGGGTTATTCCACTTTGTGCCGGTAGGGAGCGGTGTGGAACACCATGCCTTGACAGTAACATGGCGGTCAAGAGCAAGTTTCTGCTTAGGAAACTGAAGCAGTTAAAGCAACGGGGATGAATTTCGTTTCATGCTATTCGAGACAGAACACCGGTTGGATTTACATGTTGTTGGGTAGGTGAACTGCAGCTCTCATAATAACTGTTGGTTGGATTCTCGGTAGCAGAGCTTGGGATTCGATCTTGACAGCCAGGCTCCAGCCATGTTCGATACGAGGCTTTTCAGTCTGTGCCACCGGGGATGAAGACAACTATTTACCCGGGGTAGTTTTTGTCCGGGTCTGGTAGTCCTCGTGTTAGAGAGCCTGTCTTGTAGGCCTATGTGAAGAGTAGCCTATTGTAGTTATCCTACCCAGTGTTAAAAGCAATAGACCATGAAGCCTGTTTAGCCAGTTAGCTGTTTGGTGTTAGCTAGATAGATAGCACTGCTACAATAACAGCCTGCCAGGTCTTGCTGGTAGGCTTGCTGTCTATTTATCGCTATTGGGAGCAGTTTAAAAGCACGCTAACTCCAGATAGCACCTATCAGTGGGGTCAACATCAGCCACGTAGTCTGCTAACTTAGCCACCTGCATATCGTCCTGTAACCGGAAGGTCTCTGGTTCGACCCCCGTCCCCCAAGTGTCAGTGTCAGCCCTACGAAAGGCTCTAAGACACATATGACACGCTGAACTCCATTGAAACATGTGGCACTTTAATGTGGTCTTGTGTACCGGCAGAAGTACACTGCTTAGCTTTAGGGTTTTCTGGTAAATTCGGCATTTAGATAATCCACTAAGCAGCATTTAATTTCAATAAAATCGCAACTTTTAGAATTGTCGCACATAGCGTGCTACCGCCCGCCCCTGTTTTTTGGTGGCAGTTGAAGATGGGCGAACGAGTTACAAAAGTTTAAATTTCCTTGAAATACGTGCTGCTTGGTGTATTGAATATATGCCGAATTGAAGAGTGGCTACTAACAATTCATAAAATGTCTTAAGTCATGTTCTATCAAGTATGTACCTTGTACAATAAACAAGGTAACATAAAACTGCCAGATTATTGAATGAGGTTTTGGGTGACTTTCTTATCAGGACTACTGTATGTAGCCCTACTGACTCCACAGTCTGACTGCTGATGTAACCCCTGCAAACCTGTTGAAAAATATCTATCTAGCTATTATCTAGCTATGCAGCTGTATTGGTGGTTGATATAAGTTAATGTCACTGCAAGTCCAGGCCAAAAGAGGAAACATGGATGTATCATGATAAAACGTCTATACTTACACTCATTACATTCATAATGATATACCTTTATGTATGTAACAGTAACTACCTTTTAAATCTTGTGTTTGTGGCACATTTTGGGAAGTTATGGTTTACAAACATGGTTAATAGGATTATATATGGTTAAAGAAAAGGTGTAGAGAATGAACTGTCTAACTGGTCTATTGTTGTGGTTGTTGTCTGAGCAGCAGGAAGGCCAGAGGAAGATGGACGTTGCTCTCACAAACAAGGAGGCCGAGGCATCTAATGAGGCAAACACTGCACAAGAAACAAATCAAGAGCCTATGGATGCCACTGACTCAGGACAAGGTACAATGTTGTAGGAGTAGTTGCAGTAATAGCATTAGAAATAGTACTAGTACAAAAAGTAGTAGTGTTTGAGCAACTAAACAAAAATCCACCCTATGACACTTACACTCTGTTAAAAAAAAAAACAGATATTGGTCTTGTATTCTTGGACCCATTTCATTGTTTGGTGGTGTATTTTTCTTATTCCTATGGATAAGTAATATTTTTTTTCAACCAAAACATCAATATTAAACATCACCATTTTGCACAGACATGCAACAGTCATACAGGGGGAAATCGATGGTGGTAGAAGAGGAAAAGATACCAATTTCTCCACCAACAGGAGCCTCAATAGACAGGAATGCAATGCAGCTACAAGACATGTTGCATTTTTTTTTTTTGTGCTTTTTCAAGTGGTAAGATTGGATTCGAACCCAGGATGCTGCAGTCACATGGCATGCGCCTTAGACCAGTGATTCTCAACCTTTTTCATATCAAGGACCCCAGATTAAAGCCACAGACCCCCATTTGATGAGATTTTGATCAAAATAGTAATTATTCTACATTCTCTAATTGTGTTAACTTCTTGTAAATTAAATAATGGTGAAGTTTAACAATTCATCAATTTGCCTGGGGACCCCCTGGAACTCCCTCAAGGACCCCTGGTGGTCCCCGGACCCCACGTTGAGAACCACTGCCTTAGACCGCTGAGCCGCAAGGAGGCAACGCCTCTCACTATTTCTCCAATGGAAAATCTCGCTCTCTTGCCTTATTGTCACTATCGCTATCATTATTGCTCTCTCCACCGACACCTAAAACCAACGGCCGGATGCAACAAGTTCTCTGGGGGTTGTTGAAAGTCATTCTGGGAAACATAGGAAATCACTAACTGAAGTGGAATTAGACAAAGCAGGTTGAGGGAAAGTGGATACAGTAAAAAGGTGAATTACAACACTTCAAAAAATAACTCCTGGAATGCATTGGACATCACAGACTGATGAGATAATACAGTGTAAGAGCATCAGAGGGTGGAATTTACCTTTTTAAGACTATTAGAAGAAATGGCATTGCTGCAGATAAGACTGTTCAGCAATGTAACGTGAAGATGCAGTTTGCATCTTTAATTAGGAACACTCCTTTAGCCGCAACCTCTAAGCAAAAATCTCAACGGGACATCTGTAGGGACAGCTGGGTTGGGAGGCACTGAATTTGATGAGATATTATTGATTCCACATCTGGGATACAGCAATGTGAGGTGCAGCGGCCTTGGGGAGAAATGGGATGAAGTGGGGTTAGCTTGTGGGAACTCCTCTGGGAATAGAGCGTGCTGACTGACTCAGGACAGGAATCAAACATGGCACCTGGAAACTCTCATTAGGAATGGGAAGGGACCCCTGTTTGGGTTAAGTTGGGTGGAGGCACCTCGCAACTCTGGATCTGGGGTGGAAGGACCTGGAGACTCTGGAGCTGGTGTGAGGGAGGGACTTGATATTTCTGGAAATGTGGAGGAGAAATTGGACAACTCTGGATATACAGTAGGTCAGGGGAAAGACCTGGCATCTCTGGAACTAGGAACTCTGAAATAGGGGAGGAGGTATCTGGCTTCTTTGAAGGAAATGAGGAGGGGAGTAGAAGGAAATCTTGGCATTTCTTAATGAGAGGTGGGGAAGGGCCTCAATCTCTGTAAGGGATCAAGATCAAGTTTATGAGAATGTTTGAGTCTGTCCTGTTCTAGATTTTATAATAAGATTCAGTTAGATGTAAAAAAAAATATTTGACTCAGTGGATTATTTGGACAACACGAGTGGACATTGAAAAAGTTGGTGATTTCAATATGTCATACCCATCCACAGTAGCGGCCTTAGCTATGTTTCACCCGTTTCAACTGAAATGGGCAACTAGTAAATTCACTAAAGCAAATACACATAATTAAAAGAATCTCTATAAGCAATTATTTAGGGTTAAATAATCCTACCAGACCAACAGTGCATGAATAACAAACTCTCCAGGCCTGACTGAGCTGTCCACGGTGCTGAAAGAACGCCAAGCCCAGTTCATTGTAAACAACCAGTAGTTTCAGACACTTTGCATTCCCAAGCAAAATATGGCATTGCTTTTGTTGTTCATTTAATTTGAGGGAATTGTTTAAGCTGTTTTTATGTCAGCTGATACATAACACATAGGCCTAGTGCTATTCAATGCAGACTAGCAGTTGCCGAGAAGGGCGAGGCTTCTCCTCATTCCAAAGCAAAAATGTCATTGTTTCAGTTTTAAATTGTTTGGTTTGTAATTGTTTAGTTTGAATTGTTTGGATTATTTCTATGTCGAGCTGTCCATGATGCTGAAAGTGCACATGATGCATTTAAGTTGAAGTCCGAAAATATACCATTATTGATGCAAACCAACTTGAATCCTCGCTTTTTTTTCTCTTTTCTCTTTTATGTTTTTTTTTTTCGCATATTAGCTCTTGAAACGGGCCCCCAGATGCTTAAGGCCGCCTCTGGCTATCCATTTTCTAAATTAAGAGATAGAAGAAAATAGAGATAAACTTATGTTTTGGAAGTCAATATAACAATGCACAGAGAATGGGCTGTTTTTTTTAAATTTAAACAAACACACAAGAAGAGAATAATGGAGTTAGAGTATAATACACAGTATATTGTTTACTTGTATGATGCTGTGGTTATTAGACAACTTGTTAGCATCTTTAATTAGCAACACTTCTTTTGCTACGACCTCTGCAAAAATCTCACCATCGGGAGACAGAGGGACATCTGTAGGGACAGCTGTGTTGCAAAAACACTGAGTTTGATGAAATATCTTTGATTCCATATCTTGGATACAGCAATGAGAGATGCGGTAGCCCTGCAGAGAAATGGGATGAGGTGGGGTTAGCTAACAGGAGCTCTCCACTGTGAATAGAGTGTGCTCACTGTTTGGGAGAGGAATCACACAAGGGACCTGGCATCTTTGGAAGTTCTCAGTAGGAAGGGGACGAGAGACCCCTGTTTGGTCTGAAATATGGGTGGAGGCACCTGGGCAACTCTGGATCTGGGGTGGAAGGACCTGGAAACAATGGAACTTGTGTGAGGGAGGGAGCTATTATTTTTGAAATTTGGAAGAGGAATTAGACTCTGGATGTAGGTATGGGAAGAGACCTGCCATCTCTGGAAAGAGGGTGGAGGAGGGACACAACATCTTTGGATTAAATTGGGTGGAGGATGTGGGACTTCTGAATCAGAGGAGATGGAGGAATCTGGCTCCTTGGATGTAAAAGCGATGGGGCGCCATATCATATCTGGGAGAAGAATGGAAGAGTTCCAAAAAGGGCCAGGATCTGGCCCTTTTGGAACTATTACTACTATACTATTAGCATCTCTGGGAAAGATCTGTAAATGGTTGCAAGTACTGGCATCATTAGAAGAGGAGGATAAATTCTTAGTGGAGTGGAGATGCGTTCGGCTTGCTGTGAGAAGACATTAGTGGTAGGGATGGGCATTTTAAGTAATTTCAATATTCAAGTACTTGCATTAAATTATTATAGAGTACTCGAGTACAGGCTGTAACGTTAGATCCTGTAACGATGCGTTTTTGCTAGCAGTCTCGTCCAAAAAATTTAAACTTTTAATATAGAACAGGGCAAATTTACGTTTATATTTATTATATACATATATGGTTTTTGTATTACAAAGCAAAAAGAAAATGTGAGTACTCTATACGTTGAACCGTTGAACGAATACTGACGTCCAAATCGAGTACTCGAGTACTCATGCCCATCCCTAATTAGTGGTGCATGGTGGTTGGAAACCTTTACATTTTGTTTGACCCAGCTGGTGGTGCATGGTCTTCTTGACCTTCACAACACCTAATGTTATGAGTGCCTCAGTGCCTTGCCAAGGAGTTTTGAACCCTCTTCAGATGCGCACCCTCTATTCTCGTGGAGACGATAAGTGCACATCTTTTGCATCGGTGCAATCCGTGTTGTTCACCAGAGGAACATCCAGATGTGGGAGCAAAGTAGAGATGATTTCCGCTTCAATATACCCTTCAGTTGCCTTAAGCATGACTGCGGATAATGCAGGAGCCACAAGTGCTTTCTTGGGCTTTAAACCATCAGCCATCAAACCTGGATCCCTGACAGGAGAAGATATCTTGCCATTTGGACAAAGACGAAAGGGAAGCTTAAAGCACAGTTTCTTGATTTAATAAAGTGAGCTATCCGTGCTCAAGGTTGACTGTACCAGCTACAGCGATCAAACATCATTTTTTACATTAAAATGTGTTGGGTTACTATTTAATTAAAATGCCAGGGAGATAAGGTTTTGAAAATATATTTCATCCAAAAGTGCGTTCTTTAGAGCTGATTGATGAAAGTGTTTTTTTTTTTTTTTTTATGGAATTATGTGCAACTATGTTCCACAAATATGTTTTTTTTGAGATGACAAGAATTATTCAAGCGATACAGCCTGTAAGGGATGACAAAAGAGAAGATATTTGGATTTATGGAATTTGATCTCAGGATAGCTGGGCACATGTGGTTCTTATGATGGGAGTTTAACCTCCAAATTATCTGGCACATTGTTTGAATTGATTTCAACCTTTTATATAACTCAAATGATGTGGAATAATAATATCACTCTCCTCGCAGGGCAAGATCGGCCGTCCGAGCAGTTGTCAAATCTAAGCCCCGGCGCACCGGGGCGACAACGGAAGAAAAACCCCAAATATTTTGACTATGACACCGGTGAGAAATCTCCTGTGCCAAGTCCCCGGCAGAGACGACCCAGAAGGACCCCGGTGAAAAAGGGCTCCGAAGAGGGGGAGGCCTCTGGGACGACTCCAGCGAAGAGAGGGAGGGCTAAGAAGGCCGCGGAACCGACGGCCGACGGGGACCGAGAAGCGACCGACCAAACGGCCCGCGAGTCCGTCGGAGAAACCTCCCAGAAAACGACTAAAAAGACCAAGAGGACCCCGGCGAAAAAGACTCCTGCCAAGAAAAAGGAGACGCCAAAGCCAAAGAGACAGTACGCGAGGAAGCAGGCTGTGGAGGAGGTAGCACCGGCGTCTCAGGAGGACCGAGCCCCCGTTGAACCTGAAGATGAGACTGTACCCGGGGGCCGCCCCAGGAGAGGTGCCGCTAAAGCGTAGGTCACATCTAGTCTGCCGCTACATCCTCTGTATTCATTTACATGGTTGTATTTTATACTTCGTTTCAACAAGCAATGTGCCTTGTAGAGCTTATTAGAGAAAATGGAGCTAAAGAGAAAGAAGTTATTCACAAAAGTGCTGCTAGTTAGGGCTGGGCAATATATCGATATTGTGATATGAGATTAGATATCGTCTTAGATTTTGGATATCGTAATATTGTGATATGGCATAAGTGTCTTTTCCTGGTTTTAAAGGCTGCATTACAGTAAAGTGATGTCATCTTCTGAACTTACCAGACTGTTCTAGCTGTTCTATTATTTGCCTTTACCCACTTAGTCATTATATCCACATTACTGATGATTATTTATCAAAAATCTCATTGTGTAAATATTTTGTGAAAACACCAATAGTCATCCCTACAATATTGCCGCAATATCGATATCGAGGTATTTGGTCAAAAATATTGTGATATTTGATTTTATCCATATCACCCAGCCCTACTTACAACTGAACATTTAGCCCACTTTGTAGAAAATACCGAGATATATATCGTGTATCACCATTCAGCCTAAAAATACCGAGAGATGTTTTTTGGTCCATATCACCCAGCCCTACTGCTAGTGATGATGACTAGTGATGATTGCCAGGTCCTCTCAAGGTAATGTTATTTAAGTGTATTTGAGTGTATGGGGCAGCAGCATATAAATGGAAATCATCTTGCTTTGACGACACCACCCTTCCCACAGTGCAGTGTGTTGAAAGCAGGGTTCCTACGCAGGTCTGGAAAAGTATTAAAAATGAATCTGATCATTTCCAGGAATGGTTTGGGGAATTTGAAAAAAAATGTCTGGAAAAGTATGGAAAATGCTGCGTTTCAGGTCCGATACGCACATAATTCTAGCTTTTATGTTGTAGAGCCACTTTGAGTCCACAGTTTTTGTTGATGTGAAGAATAATGTTAAGATAGAGGGACGCTCTTATTACCCAGCCGCTGTCAGCATGCATTATATCAAATACTGACCAAAATCAAATCCGGTCGAGAACATAGGGTCTGGGAAAAATATGGAATTTTAAAATGGAAAGCGTGTAGGAACCCTGCCAATCATCTCACATATTCTGATATTTGTCTCTGTGAAGAACAATCTTCATCTATACAGTGATATGACCTAGTTAGCAGAGGCAAGATGTCTATCTGCGTAAATCATATTGAACACCAGACAAAATCTTCAAAACAAATCAAGGTCTGGAAAAAGTATGGAATTTTTTAATGTATAGGAACCCTGTGGAAGGTATTTAAATCCTGAAATCGTAAGTGTACATTGCACTGTGGGCTAGGCTGGGATTGCCAAATGACGTCAGTCAAGGGGACATCCCATTTTTACAGACCGGGGCCATTCTGTTGAACTTCAAAAGTGTTCAGTGCTGTCAAAGCTGTTGCTATTGTTCATGTGTAGAGGATTCAGTCTACTCACCTTATCCTATGTTTTTGATGGAGGCAATAGTAGGATTGTTGGCAGCTGCTCCAATGAGAGAGGAGAGACCAGAGAGAGCTGCAATAATAAGCAATAAGCAATAATAATAATAAACTTTATTTGTATAGCACCTTTCGTACAAGAAATACAGCTCAAAGTGCTTTACAACAAAGAAATTACATGCACCAAGTGCTTCACATAAAACTTGATAATAATAGTGAAAATAAGATAAAGATATATATAAGAATAGAATACATAGAATGCATCTTCACATGAAAATAGACATAGAATGAGCATAAAAACAGGGATAGAATGCCATAATTAATGTAAAATAAGATGGAGAATAAAACCCACTTGATAATAATAGTAAAAATAAGATAAAAATGAAGAATGCATAACATAAGATGGAAAATAAAACCCACTGGATAATAATAATAAAAATAAAGTTAAAAAATAGAGTACATAGAATGCATAAAATCAAGTAAAATACAACATTTTAAAAGAAGTGCAACAGTGCATAAGTGCGAAGCAAAGTGCAAAAAAGCTAGTTAAAGGCTAAAGTGGAGAGAGAAGTTTTTAGCTTTCTTTTAATAATATTTAGCGAGCTGGCATCCCTGATATCTATAGGCAGTGTGTTCCAGAGCTTTGGGGCGTAATTGACAAAGGCTGCATCCCCGATTTTCTTTCGGCTGTTGCTGGGAACCTCCAATAAACCAGCAGCTGATGATCGCAGTGTTCTTGAAGGCAAGTAGTGAACAAGGGAGTTAGCTGAAGACACACAAGCCCAAAGCTTCTTATTCTTCTTCTTCTTCAGAACTACAAGTGTTGTTCACGCACACGAGTTCTGAAAGTTCTGAACACCCAAGTCGTTCAATATCAAATATGTTCTAACAGTGTTCTAACAATCATTTTTCCAGGGCGCTGAAGTACCTCCACTCCTTGGCGAAAGAGGTGTTTGACCATTCCGGTGACGAGTTGGGATCCCAACCAGGGGCCAGCAGTGACCGTCCCAGCTCAGACCCAGGCCCGGGGCAGAAAGGCCCCAAGGGCGGCAAAGGTACCGTAGACACCCTGCCGGAAATGATCCAGCATGTGATGTGTTTCCCGTTGAAACAGGATATTAAAGAAAGACAGTCACCACTAGGGCTGAACAGTTAATCGAAATTTTATCAAAATCGCAATATGGCCTACTGCAATTTTCAAATCGCAGGAGGCGCAATATTTGTTAAGGGCGAAATGTGTGTCAAAATAGCATTTTAAATGAAATATTGTGGTGCTGCAGAGATGTCCTGGCCTACACATCATATTCTACAGACACAATAATTTACTTCCAAACTGTATTCAGAGGTTGTTTGAAACTAGAGAGAACCAGTATGAACTTAGGGGAAGAGGTATGTTTAAAAAAACTAGAGTAAGGACGAATATAAAAAATAGATGTATATCTGTCAAAGGGGTAAACTTGTGGAATAAATGTGACAACGAATTAAAAATGTGTAGTACAATTTTCAAATTTTAAAAAATGTTTAAAAATAAGGTGGTAAATAAATATAACACTGAGGTATGATCATTAAAAATAGGGTGGTAAATAAATATAAAACTGAGGTATGATCATTATTGTGTATGAAACGTTTGGAACTTTTGTTTTTGTTTGTTTATGTTTTTGTTTTTGCTACTGTGTTGTTTTGTCTTACAATGTCACGTAAAAAGGGTAGGCACAATAAGCTAAAGCTTCAGCCTACACCTTTTCGGTCAAAAATTTTTTTTTTTCATTTCATTTAATGCCTTATTGTTATTTATTTATTTCTATGTACATACATTTTGGAAAATTGTTAAAAAGGACCAAAATAAATTACTACTACTACTACTACTACTTAAGAAAACATCTTTGTTTGGTACAGATCCCCGCAAAAATCACACCATAATCATTTTAATACGTTTTTCTTGCTTACCCACCATCATTTCACAGATTATGATACGTGTTGCGAAGAATAATGCCTAGATGACAATCACATAAATGACAGTGATATTACTCATTCATGATCGGCTTATGTAATATTTAACACTGAACCAAGTCTGCAAATCCTGCAGTGATTTAATGAAGTAAAATAAATGAAGGAAAAAGTATTGAATTTTAAAATGGAAAATGTGTATCTCCATATACTCCGATATAAATGATCGTGTATTTTCAGCAGGAGGTAGAGGCCAGAAGAGGAAGCGCCCCGACTTTGACTCCGACGACACCGCAGAAGATGAGGACTTTGTACCAGATGTTGAAGAAGAGGAGGGCGAGGAGATGGAAGAGGAAGAGGCGCAGGGCTCCGATTGCGAGTCCGACTTCGAGCCAGCCTGGAAAACTCCAGCAGCTTTACGCCTCAACAAGAACATAGTTAGTACTCCCTCTTCCTTTCCCATCACCACGAGGCACTAGAGAGACGGGGGCATTGAGTAATCTATGACCTTTTATCGACTTAGTTTCAAAGGAAAGTGAATATTTTCCTGGCTTCTATTTTTTTTTATCCTTCTCTGGGTTTGTGAGGCCAGGCTGACATTTAAGACAGTGTTAAAGGATAAGGCCGGTATTTTTTAATGCATTGCTTACCGTCAACAAATCCTATGAAAATGGCAAAATCAGCAATGATTTTGTTTTGCCAACAAGTCTCGTCCATGTAGCCGGTGCCCAATGCAGCCATGTCCCAGCAGCCAGAGAACTCCATTGTATTAAAAAACGATTAAAAACACGTCAAAGAGCCATGCTGCTGCTCTGGCAACATATTTCATCATTACGATGCACCGGGCCGGCCGACTTTTTCCTCAAACAACTTAATAAGCCGGCTGTAAACACTTTGCGACATCAGGAAAGTAGTTCCGTAGCACCGAAAATAGACCCCGGCGTAATGAAGAATTTGTTCCCATTTGAATTTGATTTGGTAATAACTACAACAGTCTGGCTTTTTGTGGTAACAGTTAGCGATTTTTAAAATGGAAACTATGTCTTTGTGAGCTGTATTTCAAGGTTTTTAGCTTACAATTGGAGACAATGACTTCTGGGTTGACAGCTAAAAACGGAACGTGGGAATTCAGAAAGTAACGGGAGTAGAGCAAACGCATTGTTGATTTTGTTATTTTCATAGGATTTGTTGACGGTAAGCAATGCATTAAAAAACACCGGCCTTATCCTTTCAGATCATTGTAGAGTTGAAGGTGGGGTAGGCACCTTTGGAGAAATGAACAAGAATTTGAAAGTACACAACAACAAAAAAAACCCTCATGCAAAACACAGTCCTGCGAGCTCAGTCTACTTGTAACAAACATTCACTGGGAAACAAAATATGTTTTTGTCACATACATTCACTACCACAGTTGCAACTCCGACTCACTGACTTGAATGTGGCTCCTTCCTGATGAACAGGTCTTGTGCAGCAGGGAAAATAACTTCCTGACACAACAAGTTTATTCTAGCCCCAGTATTCAGTTTGGATTATGGCAGTTTCTTGTCATCTGTTATATGGAAATATTTCTTTTCTTTCTGCAGTTTGCAGGGCAGGCGGGACTAGACTGTGCGCGTGTGATTGACAGGCGGTAGGGACGCCTCCGTGCAGAGAGCCATTCATTTTCAGATTTAAGATTCAGGCGCCCTGAGATTTCGGAGTGGCTGATTCCAGGGCCTGGGACAGCCACGGACACTGGATTTTTGCATTTGATTTATTGGTAGCTGTCAGGATGTAAAAAGAATTTTAAAAAAATATTACCAAAATGGTTCTAAAATAAATTGCCTACCCCAGCTTTAAAGTAACTGAAAAGTGAGCGAGGAGAGGAACTGCAAGGAAAGGGGAAAAAGTATACTAGACCTAAAACTCACTCTCTTGTCCTCTCTTGTCCTGCAGCAAGGTCAGATGAAACAGTGGGGCAAAGCCCCCAATGGGCTCTCCAACAACATCATGAAACCTGCCTGGGAATCCACTGAGACCAACAAGAAATTGTAAGTAGCTGCATACTGGAGTTGAATTGATATGTGAGAAGGTACTACGATGAGACACTGGCCTTATTCCGGTGTATTACCCCAAGGGCTTCCCATAGACAGCCAGTGTAGTATTGAACAATTCTTCAATAAATGTGTTATCAATCAAACTGATTCACATTCACCATATACCAGAGGTGGACAATACTAACTGTACCAGATTCCATCTTTAATAAACTGAGAATATTGGCCCCATATATCAATCGGAATGAAGCTGTGGGTTGGTTTTTATGACTGTGTATATACTGTATATATGGTTGTTTGTGACACATTTATAATGTTGTGTGTGTTTCCAGCCGGGAAGAGCACTGCAGCAGCTGGGTGTTCCCAGAATGGGTTCCCTCCGTCAACAAATGGCACCATGTACCACACAAGTAATTCCAATTTAATATATCAGTCATATTTAGTAAATGCTTATTCAGTGTTCTCTGTATTAAGGGAGCTTGAAAAACAATCAGAACAAAGTGGGAGGTATACTGTGTTTTATCTACAGCCACATCACAGCAATCTTTGTCAAGTATCTCTTTTTCTTGCCTTGTTATATATTGAGGCATTATTTGTGTTAAGCTAATTCACCAGTGGACCTCCATGGTGGAGCCAGACGTTGCTGGGAGATTTCTGACACAACTGCAAAGCTTCTATTCAAGTTCATAATAAAAAAAAAGTTTGTTTGTCTTATCCGTTCCTCAGTGATTTGGAGAAGTACCTGCCTCAGGAGCTGCAGTCGGCCGCTTTCAAAGTCTCCAGAGACGGCCTCAGCAAGGATGAGACGCCTCTGCAAAGACTCAACAGGTTAGGATGATCGTCCGTAAAGTGTCAGCTAAATCCTTAAAAATGTCTAAGATTTGGTGCTAAATCAGGTTAGCGTTAGATTTGGAACGTCGCTTGTTCCCATTTTTTTTTTTTTTAAAAGCCCTCGTTTTAATGAAACCGACCAGATTCGAGGCGGTGGCTTCCCACCCGGAGCGCTGGGACATGTCGCTGTACGCAGGCGGGCCGGTCTGGGCCATGGAGTGGTGTCCGACGCCCGACGGCGCCCCGGCGACCCAGTACGTAGCTCTGGCCTGCCATCGCGGGATGGACGACCAGCACTTTGCCAACGAGAAGTACGCCGGGTCCGGACTCGTTCAGCTGTGGGACCTGGGCAAGCTGGAATACGACAACAGGTAGGGGATGAAGTGTGCACACTAGGGCCATCGCGTCATATCACCGTCTGACTGACTTTGCGGGAGTTCTCGAGAACTTTTCTCGTAGCTTTGGACTAGGGATGTTAACGATTCATCGACGATTGATTAATCACTGTTAACAATTTGATCAATCAAGCATATAATAATCGATAATGTACGTTATGTGCTATTTCTCATTTTTTTGGGAAATGATTTACCGCCACAAGGGCGCAATTTAACTTTCACCGCCTATACAGAGGAAGAAGAAAGCGAACTCGAACTTCCAAAGAACTTCCGAACTCGCATGTGTCGTAACGGTAAAGAGTAACTTGATACTTTTCAATCGGACAATTCTAACGCTGCTCAACACTCAGAAAGTTAACATGAGTGCAGTGCAGAGACTTAATTGCGTATTCCACCAGTTGGTTCCTTTGGACACAATGTAAAGAAAGTAATGAACCCTAAAGAAAGGACATTTTCAACCTGTGGGAAACACGGACATCTATTGTCAGGGGTCCCGGCTCTTTTGAATTATGCTTGGTTGAGTAACTTGTTGAGTAGGCCTAAAGGCAGGTGTAAAAACACACATTTTGTATCTCAAAAGCTGTTTTTTACATAATGATTAATTGATTAATTGGTCATTAACGTGACTGACGATCAATTACAGACATTTCTGAAAATTTGCATCCCTACTTTGGACTGTTTATTCACATGGTTGTGCACGGAAAACGCCCTTGCGCTTCTACTCTCACCATTACCTTTTTCCTCTGTTATTTCCGGTACCGTGTCTTCCGTCCACCCCTGTCTGCAGACCGGAGTCCCAGCCAGCCCTGGCCTACGGCTTGGCCCAGGACAAAGGCTTCATCTGGCACCTCAAGTGGTGTCCTGCCGGAGCGTGGGAGCTACCCAGCTGCAGCAGAAAGGTAGGACACATACAAGCTAGGCCTCCACTGATATGTGTTTTTGAAGGCCTATACCAAGAGTTTTAGCCTGAAGCTGTTGATATGAAAAACTTTTTCATTGCCCTGAAGTGGCAAACCCCACCCATCTGATTCGCAAAAGAGGTTAAAGCAAACCACTGTTAGACCCGGTTATATTTCCTTATCCTCACCTCTACCAGGCTCCTTTCCTGCCCAGACTGGGTCTTCTGGCAGCAGCTACCTCCACCGGCGTGGTCACCATCTACAGCCTGCCCCACCCCGATGCTCTGCACACCAGCAAGACGCTCCCTAAGTCCGGTAAGTAGAAGCAGTCCGGGAGTAGAAATCGTACGCGCCCTAAGAGCGTCAGGTGGCTGTAAAGTCAAACAATACCACTTGTGTGAGATCATCTCCACCATGGTCTCATTTGTTTATGGTAATAGTACCAAGGTAACACATTTAATATGACCTATGGCGACCTATGACCTATGCTAAAAAATTCCAAGTGTTTAACCCGGAATTTCATTCTTTACTGTGTAGAGAAGTCTCTGACACAGTGCTTAGATCACGGAACAGTAAAACTCTCCATTGAAATCCAGGTTAATATTAATGATACTGAATAATTAGTTCAGGTTTCGGGGCTTCCCATTGACATGCAGTGTAGTATTGATTAATTCTACAATAATAAACATGTAATCAATCAAACTGCATCATATCCATCATATCAGAGGTGGGCCACACTGACCGGACCTGATCTGATTTGTGATAAAAGGACAGTATCATCCTTATATAGCGGTCTAACCCTAGTCTACATCTTGTTATTTTTCACTGAACTACTTCTACTTTGAGACGCTACCTGGGTCAGGTGGATGAGTAGAAGTTGGAATAGAAATGAAATCACAGCCCAGAGGTTGCAGTTGCAGTTATCCTTTCTTCCAGCAGAGGGCGGTGTTGCCTTTCTAAAGCCTGAAGTCAGTGCATTGGATCCCTCGGCTCTATTGTAGTCTGTAGTTAGGACTTCTCTCCTCTAGCTGCAATGAAGCAGCGTCTAAGTGTTTTTTGTTGGGTCACGGCAGCGTCAGACAAATGAAGCGTTAGACACCCTGTCTTACCGATATTTTTGCACCGATATTCAATATCTTTACATTTTAATGTCTCATTAGAATCAGTTCAGGTTAAGGGCTTCCCATACACAACCAGTGTAGTGTTGATCAAATCTACGATAAATATGGAATCAGTTAAACTGCATCATATCCATCATATCAGAGGTGGACGACACAGACTGGACCAGATCCCTTTTTTAATAAAAGGACAAAATCGGCTCCATGTATTTGTCAAACTGTAGTTGTGACTCATAAGTTGTGTGTGTGTGTGTGTGTGTGTGTTTGTCTGCATGTATTTAGCGCCTGGGGACCTTCACTTTATGAAACCGTTTCATGCGGCTTTAAAAATGACAGTAGTTAACCATCCCTTTAAATTGATTTAAACCACACACACATACACGCAGCTGTGCTCTCCAGGAGTGTGTGTGTGTGTGTGTGTGTGTGTGTGTGTATATATGCTAACATTATGGATGGTGGAGCCTGTGGTCCAGTCTATTCAGATGACAGCGTCACCAGCCTCTGGGGCTGCGCTGATAAAAGACGGTATGAATGAGATTAATGGCAAGCTTATCTGCCACATCCATCATACACAGAAACCTGGTTATGTCTGCTAATGTGTGTAAGTGTGGGTGTGTGTGTGTGTATATGTCTCTCTCTCTCTGCCCAGCAGTACAGGCTAATCTGATTAACCATTATGCCGGTCTAGGGCCGTAGCAAGCCATTTCATTTCAGCACATACTTGGGAAGTAAACACAAACACACACACAGTTGGAGTATGTTACATACACACAACCTTCTCACTATCACATATACCTTATCTCATACAAATCTGCTCTGAATCTCATTGTCGCATGAGGGTTTGACCGATATTGTTTTTTGAAGGCCGATATCGATATATTTGGATTAAAGCTGCTGATAGCCGATATTCAGTATCTTTAAATTTGACCATTGTCATGCCAAAAGGGCAAAAATTAGTATCCAGGGTTTCTCACAGAATTGTATTAGGGTAGAAAAGCCTCTGAAACAGCATTTAGAGTATCATGACACACTAAAACTCTCCATTGAAAGCCATTCTAATGAAATTATTTTACTGACAGCATTGACTGGCCAATATCAGCCCTGTTTATCAATCATAACTATTTAGCACACACTGGCTGGTAAAGTCACACACACATTTAAGTTCCCTCTGGGATGTAAGGGGACCATTATAGAGGAGCTGACTCATAGTTCTGATAGTGGCTCTCTTCCCTGTCTCAGTCATGGGTTTGTCCTGAAGGGTTAGGTAATGCTGGGGGTCTATGCTGCCATATAAACCCAAAGAGCAATAACTGGGGGAGTAATGACACTGAGAAAAATGAGCTCAAAGTTTATCTCATGTCCCAACAAGACTTGTGTCAGTACAGATTTCGATTAGCGCTCTACTAATATTTGGAAGCTTGGAAAGTAGAACCCATTACCTAGCATGAATTAGAATTTGCCATGCATTTTTTTTTTTAATGTATATTTTTTTATTTTTTTATTTTGCCTTTATTATTGTTGTACTTTACCATGTTTCTGTCAACAAGTAATACCTAGGACAAGCTTAATATGTTTCCGATATCTATTCCCATGGACTATGTACTACAGTTATACATTTACTACTTAATTAACCCAGCCTAATTATGTAAATGTTTTCATTAACGTTCTGTGTTTTATAGATAATAAGCCAAACAATGTTATACTATTGATAGCTTGACACTCACATACACAAAACTTGTACATCTAAAGTTATTTATTTATTTATTATTTTTATTTTGAAGAAGCCTGAGAGGGGGAATGGGGAAGGGGAACGATAGCAGCCCATGTATGTATGTATGTATGAATGAATCAATACAAAATTGGTCATGAAGAAAAATCCTCTTGGATGATTAGCTCTCAGAAAATAATTTGTTTAAACTTGTGAAAAGTTCAATAATTCATATATGATAGAACTTCTTCAAAATTTAACTGTGTTCAAAATTCTAACTTTTGACACTGTGTTATTAGAATATATATTTGGTATATCTACAAATATGATTTATTGTGCCTATTCAAGTCTGATTTCTCTAGTTTGGAAATGTGTTTCCACTTCACCCGGGTGGCCTTGTAGCAATTTCACAGTTTGATTTTGATTCCCTAGCTGCAGCTATTTGATATAACATAATGGTTCTTTTTCTGCATCCTGCTCCCAGTCCTCTGTTTGTTTTAATTTCACAGCATCAGCACTTGTGTTGTTTAGTGGGTTGAAAATCTTTGCCATTAGGGTTAACCATAGTATACTTGGCTTGGTTTTCCAATTAGGAAAAATTCCCAGTGCTATAGTGTGCATATACGAAGCCTGACATTTCAGATGTTTTTTCTTTTCTTTTCTCCATCTCTTCATGGCCTCGGGTTCCCATTTTATTTTGTGTCCATGGGTCATTGGATCCAGTTTCCTAGTAGGCACTCCATCAGCCTCCCACCTCCAACCATTGCTCATAGTTATTGGACAGAAAGATTACAGTGCACTCACATTTGAAGAAATCTACTCCTAACTACACATAGTAGACGTTTGCCAATGTTTCTGGAGAGAGAGCTCTACATTGTAGATTCTAGTTCACTGATAACCAAACTGGTCAGCTCCCATTCTTTTGCTTAGGGTCTGACCAATATGAGTTTCTGACAATATTCATATTTTTGAATGAAAATGCCAATAGCTGGTGTTCTGTGCCGATATTCAATATCTTTAAATTGGCAAATTAGTGTTCAGGTTTCACACAGGCTTTTCTTGGCAGGTTGGCACAGCATTTAGACCTTGGGACACTAATGTTGCATTAATGTAATTTAGAATTTATCATAAATACAAGATGCTGACTGGGAAAAAACGGCATGTCAGTCTCCTAGTGGTAATTACGAAGTAGGACATGGGATTTTTTTTTCTAGCATCACCCACATAATGTGTAATAAAATTCTTGTCAGGGTGGAATCACCTCTGAGCCAGTATTTAGGCCATGGGACACTAAAACTATCCATTGAAATCCAGGATAATAATATTAACTAGAAGGGCACTCGGAGAGCGCAGACCTCCGCCGAGGTTCGTGCTATTATTGCTTGTTCGTGAGTCGGATCCGGATCCGCTCCAAAATTGAATGGGTTCTTCCTTGGCCCATGCTACACCCTTCCACGAAGTTTCATGAACATCGGGCCAGTAGTTTTTCCGTAATCCTGCTAACAGACAAACAAACAAACAGACAAACAAACAAACTAGATTAAGAAGGGCACTCGGGGAGCGCGGACCTCCGGCAAGGCCAATAGTCCAGTCTGCTATGATATGCAAATTTTGTGAGTCGGGTCCGGATCCACCCCAGTAGTTTTTCCGTAATCCTGCTAACAGACAAACAAACGGCACCGAAAACATAACCTCCTTGGCGGAGGTAATAATCATAATCAGTTCAGGTTAAGGTCTTCCCATAGACGACCAGTGTAGAATCGAGCAATTCTACAATCATTATGTAATCAATCATACTGCATCCATCCTTGTCTGGCTTTGAAGAGAGCTTTAGCCAAAGCTACTGCGAACGGACAGAATCTGCCCTCACACCTAGCTTTGGTCCACTAGCCTGGAGCAGTTGATCCCGCCAGGGGAAAAAAAAAAATACCTTCCATCAGCTCGAATGTTCTTCAAGGGCATATGGGAAAATTTATTGAGAACGGGCCCTAGGGAGAGAGGGGAGGGACGAAGGTAGTACGTACGTTTAACCAAGTGAAGAACGACCATAGAATTCCACCGTTTAAGCTTTTTCAGTCTTGACATCATGGCTACTAATTAAATGCAGATTCACTGTCTAACATTGCCACGGCTCGGAAATACCTTCTTTGTGATTGGGTATCGGGGTGAAAGGGTTGAAGGCGGAATCGGTTTGGACAGGGTTAACCGGAGTGTGCGTCTATCTCAGTACCCGTCCGCCAGCCGAGGACTATTTGTGACAGATAATTATAAATGGCTTTTGTCCGTCCGTCCACAAGAACGAATGAGTGAGTGAACGAGAAAAGGAGGTTGTTAAAGCAGCAGAATGGGGGGGGGGGGGGGGGGGTGTTAGAAGCGAAGGAGGGGGAAAAAAGACAAAAGGGAGAATCTGAGGCAGCGCGGCGAACGCACATAATTTACAGCGCAGTTCTCCCATCAGACAAGGATCTATAATTGAAATGACAAAGAAGATGCATCGCCAAGCCAAGTTGTTAGTGTTGGAAGCCATGAATTTTAGGCCTAGTAGCTGACACCCCCCCCACCCCACCCCCCCCGGCCCTCCTGGCCTGTCAATCATCGAGGACTTACTTGGGATTTGGCGAACGCGGGGTACAGGGGGCGGGGTCACGAGGAGGCTGGGATAGAGAGTGTGTTGTACTTCTACCCTTGTGAGAGCCGGTTTGAATTTTAGACCTGCGTCATGAGGACATTTTGGCTGGTCCTCAAGGGCTAGACTAAAGGTCTTGCGTTTAGGATTAAGATTAGAATTGGGATTAGATTTAGGTTAAGGGTAAGGCTTTCAATTCGCCAGGTTCAGGTCTTAGATCCAAACTTCCATTGACATTGCGGTGTACCTGACCCACTTGGGCCTGCCAATTCTGTTTCTAGAAGTCAAACTTTTTGCCTGTACTCCGCGAAGGATAGACAAAGACATTTTAGTTTCTTAGTTTTAGTTTTAGACAGTTTAGTTTATGATTAGGACTTGGATTTGGGTCCATAAGGCTCATAAGCATGGAAATACAAGAGTGTGTGTTTCCGAGGCAGAGCTGGGTTGATGGAGGGAGTGGAAGAGTGAAGGGGACAGGGGGGAGGACAGCTTTAGATGGCTATTAATACTGTATTGATCCGGACAGGCAGTAATCTAAACTGGAGGTGGACATCAAAGCGCGCAGACATAAAACTAAAGATGAGGAACTGCCATACACCCTTTTTTGTTGTTTTTTTGCAACTATTATAAACAATGTATCTTCACATTGTCAAAGCAGGCACAGTGAATTAATAGACTTATTTCCAATGCGGCGCTTGACATTGCAATAATTTTTCATGCGGTGACTAGCTTTAAGCGTGCATCTCAGTCTGCCTGACTCCCTGTTTTACTGTGTGTCCTTCTCCGCTATGGCTGGGCGTTGTCAAGGATCTCGCCATACGATTCGATTTCGATACAGTGTGTCACAATACTATACCTAATGATTCAGTACTTTACACATAGGGATGGGACGATACAAACGTGATGATACGTATCATTAGGGCTGGGCGATAATTCAATATCATCGTTTATCGTCTTTCAGTGGAATCATATCGTGATGATATGAAGATATTTTAATATTGTGACACACATTTCTGCTGTCTGAATTGATGATGACAAGCAAATTTTACTTAAAAACTCTCATAAAATGAGGTATGGTAGGGATATTATTAGAATATTTCGGTTTTTGACATCACACCTAACATTACAATGAGATGAACATTAATTGGATTATTTAACGTGATTTTGCATACATGATATATATCGTGATATATATTGATATCGAGAAAAATCCTTATGATTATCATGATATTGATTTCAACCATATCGCCCAGCCCTACGTATCATGGGGTAGAAAAATGTTAAAGTTGTTGTTTGAAAGCTTTGTGGCTCAGAAATAAACATAATTCTGCACAGTCAGACTTTGTCATTGAACTGTTATTTATTATATCAGGCCTGTCGGATTTAACATCCAACTGCTCTCTAGGCAGTCTGTCATGTCGCTGATTTTTGCTTTTGAATCCGAAACTGAAGGTCTTGAGATTAGCTGGCGTTTGGTTGAAATGGCACTCAGCATTACTTTTGAACAGTAGTTTGGCCCAATGGGACGTCCAGACTTCCGATCACTACAGTGTCCCCTAAACGAGCGCAGTCTCTATAAAAGTGACAAATGAAATCTGCTCCTCTATGGAAAACAACAGGGGTTACAAGTGTCAGGATTTGCCGAATTGATCCTGCGTCGGAAAAACAAAAATCGCGAAGAAGTTTTTTTGTTTTCCTTCACCCAGCCCTGTTCTCTTCCTCCCTCTGTCTGTCTGCCAGCAGCTGAAAAACTGAAGGCAGACGGTTAAATCGCCTAGCGCTGCATCCATCTAGCCAGTCAACATGGCTGCCCTCTCACCACAACACCCAGTTGACAAATTCCACTGTCTGTTCGCTCTCTTTTCTCCTACATCGCTATAAAATCAGGATGACTCGCCGATCCGCCCCAATCCATCCTATTGACAGCTACTCGGGTCTGAACAAACTCTTTTTCCAGACTGATATCTGTCTTTGTGTGTGTGAGTGTGTGTGTTCAGCAATTTGCTTTACTTTGCAATTATATGTCCTTTTGCTGAGTTGTAATCATCTTGTCGTTAATCAATCCCATTCATGTTTCTTTCAACAGAAGAAGCCGGCCAGCCACTGCACATATACCAGGTAGGCTCATATATAGACTGTGTGTCTCTATGTCTTCCTCGTTTTGTCTCATTTTATTTTCCTCATGCATTCTATATATTTGTGGGTGTGTGTCGAGCATGATTCTCATCACTGGCTACATTTACATTTGCCCAATAATGTGTAAGGGAATATGATGGTGTATACATATTCTGACTGGTCTCTATTAATGCCAGAAAAAACCTACCGATGTTTTAAAAAAAAAACAAAAAAAAAAACAGTGATTCTCAAAGTGATCTCCCAAATCTGAGAATAAATGTATGACTATCTGCATTGTAGATAGTCATAGAGAGAGATAACAGTCATAGAGAGAGATAACAGAGAAACTATGATCAGATCAGTCATTCTTCTACAGTCTCTAATTGTGTTAACTTCTTGTAAATGAAATAATGCTAAAGTTTAACAATTCATCAATTTGCTGGGGACCCCCTGGAACCCTCTCAAGGACCACTGGTGGTCCCCGGACCTCACGTTGAGAACCACTGCTGTAAAACACTCAAAAGAGCTCTTTCCATTGTGGTTGTGGTGAAATGAGTTTCTCATTCCTGTTCTCTCCAGGCTGAAGGAGTGATAACACTGAAGCTGGGTTCCTTCAGGGCCCCTCACGAGGAAAAGAGCGGACAAGTCCTGTCGATGGACTGGCTGCCTGACAAGCCACACAACATAATGGCTATTGGATTCTATGATGGTAAGAACTGATTTGTTGGTTGGATGGTCGATTGATCGGCTCGTTTTTGGAATGAACAGACAGATGAGCGGTGTGTGTCCCTTTGTGTCCCTCTGTATGCATTTAGAATGTCCCTTAATCTGTCTCTTTCTGCACATTTCTCCCTCTCTCTGTAGGCGTAGTAGGTCTGTGGGATCTGTCCACGAAGTCCTCGCTGTTGCGCGTGCGGGACGCGGACCGCTCGCTGGCCCTGCTGCCCTACCGGTGCTTCCTGGCCCACGACAACGCTGTCCGGGCCCTGGCCTTCTGTCCCGCCTCCAGGTAGCCGCCTTCGGCCCCCGATGCCGCCCGTGTTGCTTGTGCTGCATTCGTGTCATGTGTGTGAAGTGTGAAAAGGCCGATCTTTTTTTTTTTTTTTTTTTTTTTCACTTTTTTTTTTTTTATTTGAAAACAAAGAACAGGAGGTCATCATGGGTGTTACAATGTCAGATCACAGTACATTTTTCTACATACATCTTGATATACAAAATCACATTTTTCTCAATGGTGTATATACATGATCCATTTTTCCCAGTACTCGATACATTTTTCTCTATTTTAATTTCTTATAAAAAAAAGCCTCCTGTGGACAGGTGTTGTAAATTAGCGTTTCGCTACAAACATGTATGTTACAGTTCTAATGCTACTGTGATGTCCATGTCAAATAAAATAAACTTAACTTAACTTATAATTTAAGCCTTAAAATACATGGGAGTCTTTCCATAATACAGTATATTTCATTTATAATCCCCAGCCATTGGTCTGGGTTAGGGTTACCTGTAACAATTTACGAGTTATGGCTTTCCTACTTGCCAAAAGTATCTTCAAGTATTTATCCTTGTGTAGAACAGTTTCTGGTATTTTTTCTAGGTATAGTGTAATGAATGAGTAGTCTAACTCCACTCCCATAATCTTATCGATCTCAGCTGCCACCTCTTGCCAATATGGTTGTATTTTCGCCCAAAAAATATGGAAATGGTCAGCCATTGAGGTTCCACATTGCCTCCAACAAAAGCCCCGGCTCTGTGTGCCTGTTAATTTAGGAGCGATAAAGAATCGCACTAGACTCTTCCATCCAAACTCCCTCCAGGATCTTGAGTTTGTAGTAGTTGCTGGTTGTAGTACTGGTTGTTCCCACATGATGTGAATTGTGTAGACTGCAGGATTTCCCAACTCCTTCTCCGTCCACTTTTAGATCAGGAGTTGTATTCACAGTCAATGATGTAGGCAGGCCAGGTTCTCACAGCTAATCCAAAGCAGGACCATAAATTGTGAGCGCTTAAATCTAGCTGAAAAGCCCTTGTTCTAATGTATTACAGCACTAATTCAGAATGTAGGGTACAAGGCCGGACATGCAGCATTCAGAGCAGGTGGCCTTGCTTATCTCACTGCCAGCCAACTTCCCCTCACCTTCTGGCTGCAGCGCCCCTAAACTCATCTGTGTCTGCATGGTGCATTAAGAAAAGGCCAAAGCCCTATATATTGTCTAATGTGAGTGTGTAAAGTCTCTACAGAGACTTTACACACTCATATAGTGATCATTGCATCCCTCTAACTCTCTCTTAATTAGTTTTCTGTGCTCCGTTACCCAGCTGATCTATATGTTTAGAGGAGGAGGAAGATGGGGAGGGGTCATTCACATCGCCCAAGTCTGCTACTGGGATTCACTGATAGCGCCGATACGCAGTGCAAGTCAGCACAAGGGTTAGACTAATATATCAGGCCAATATTGGCTTTTTCTTAAAAATCTGATATAGTGTAGTTCACGTCTGATATGATGGAGGTTCATCCTTTTTTCTCCTTAGCTTCAGTAGTGTAGAAGTGAAACCTGCCTCACCCTGCCTTAAGCTTAAGCTGCTAAACCTAAAAAAATATCATTAGTCTGGGTTTCAATGGAGAGTTTTAGTGTCCCATGATATCTACATGCAGTTTTAGAGGCTTTTCCACCCTGACAAGAAGAAAATTCTCTGGGAAACTCAACTGAATACTTGTAAAGTGTTGGAATTTCTCGGGCATGAAAATAGTCCAATTTGTATTGAACATCAGCACAAAATCCGGGCTGCTCTCAGGTATCTGTTTAAAGACGGAGATTTGTATTCATATCCCAGACCCACGGCCCATATAGTGTATAGTCATTTCCCCGGTTAATTAACGTTGCCATTAAGATGACTGCAGCATCGTTCATCTCTGTGGCAGCTCTGCAGGCCCAGACTGAGCTCATTACATGCTGGATACAGAGGAGGAGCAGCCATGTCCTGCCACCCTAACACTTTATCACGGACTCTGCTTATGCTTCACACTGTAAAATGGGATGAAAGCATACGATTTTTTGACATCGGAATGGTCAAATTTAAAGATATTGAATATTGGCACCAGAGCTGCAACGATTAATCAATTAATCGATTAGTTGTCAACTATTAAATTAATCGCCAACTATTTTGATAATCGATTAATCGGTTTGAGTAATTTTTTAAGACAAATAAGTCAAAATTCTCTGATTCCAGCTTCTTAAATGTGAATATTTTCTGGTTTCTTTCCTCCTCTATGACAGTAAACTGAATATCTTTGGGTTGTGGACAAAACAAGACATTTAAGGACGTCATCTTGGGCTTTGGGAAACACTGATCCACATTTTTCACCATTTTCTGACATTTTATAGACCAAACAACTAATCGATTAATCGAGAAAATGATCAACAGATTAATCGACAATGAAAATAATCGTTAGTTGCAGGCCTAATTGGCACAAAATATCCATTGTTGGCAACTTTAAGCCAATCATATTGGTATCGGCCTTCAAAAACCTACATTGGTCGCCCAAGTCTCCACACACCATCTACTTGCCAGTCAGTTTGTCTTCAGCGAGAGGCACTGCAGCGCGTTTTAATCTAATAGAGAGAGCAACGGAAGCAAGCAGGTAGTATTTTTTGGGGGAAATGGGGATCGAGAGAAAGGGAGAGATGCGGAAAACATGAACGGTGTAGACAAAGCTTTAAGACAGTTATGTGTGTAGCAGGTTCATTCGCGAGAGATACTGTCTTGGCAGCAGAGAAAGGCTAGAGGACATGCATCTTATCCGGATCACTGCCTTTTAATTACACAACCATGAAGGAAGAGATAGAGACTCTGCCTCTCTCTTTCTGTTCCTCTCCTTTGTTTCTTTTTTTTTCTCTTTTACCTGGACAGTTTGTTGTCTTTTCTCCTCCTCGCCTTCCACATTCGTCCTCCACTTTGGACAACGTTTACCCGTTTTTCCGTTCGACACGCTCAATACGCCAGACACCAGTATTCAGGTTTTGATGAAGCTTGGCGGAATGATGCATCTCACCACTGTGTATTAGAATTTTCTTACCACTGCATTCCAAGTACACTGATTGGTCAAGCATGGGTCAGAATTAAAAATTGTAAAAACCAGTCATATATCCCACACTGCAAGTTGGAATTTAGTTCACATATCTAGCTCCTCTATAGATTTGTCTCCTGGACCATCAATGTACGCCATACTGGATTTTCCACCATTGGAAAATCTGGTGTTTCCCACCAGTAGTGAGGGAAGTATGACCATCAAATATAGCCACCATGTGAATTCAATTTTCTGAATCTCCACCTTTTTCACATTTGTATAACTTGTTACTAATCGCCCAATCTCGGAACCCATCGCCTATCGGCCTGACGACGATTAGACTCTGGGGGCGACGGCCAATATTTCGGGGTTTCCGGTGTAGCCAGCGGACATCTGGGCCAAGACTTCCTCTTCCATGCACCGGTCATTGTTTACAGTCCGATTAGCAACTTGAGACACGAGAATGGAGTTGGAGTTGAGAGACGACATCTACGACCAGATTGTTTCACAAGTTTTTTAGGTCCAGACGACATTTCGGCTAATCTCTATAAACAGATAACTGCATATGAGACATCGTCTCTCAACTCCAACTCCATGCTCGTGTCTCAAGTTGCTAATCGGACTGTAAACAATGACCAGTACACGGAAGAGGAAGTCTTGGCCCGGATGTCCGCTGGCTACACCGGAAACCCCGAAATATTGGCCGTCGCCCCCAGAGTCTAATCGTCGTCAGACCGATAGACGATGGGTTCTGAGATTGCTAATCGCCCAATGGGGGACGACACGTTGACGGCTGCCTCGCTCTCTCGTCAAAGCTTTTTCAAATGCTGCCCCCTCTTTCTATCCAGCAGGAATCTGTTGGCGACAGCGGGAGACGACCGCATGGTGAAGACTTGGGATCTGAAGAGGATCTATGAGCCGATCACCGTTCAGAAACGCCATCTGACCACCGAGGTCTATTGGCCTTTAAATGCCTCTGGCCTCTTCCTGTCCCAGGAGAACGCCTTTGCAACGTAAGATCTCAATCATTTCCATGTCATAGACGCTCATTAGACTACCGAGCACCATTTGATTGGAATTAATCCCAAGGATCTATATGGGAAGGTTTTAGTTGTTGTTACTGTTGAATTGTACAACTGTCTACACTGTTGGCGGGGAGATGACATACCCCGTTTCCACCAACTGGAACCTGGTGCTGGGCTGGTGCTGGTGCCGGTTCACAATTGGTTCAACTTGCGAACCTTCTAAGAACCAGTTTGCGGGCTAGAGCTGGCTAGAGAGCCACGTCTGTGTACGTCTCCGCTTTCCCAGCAACACTAGCGCCAACTTCAAGCACAACAACCAAAATGGCGGACTACGTCTCTTTACAAGTGTTGCTCCTGGCTTTGCCAGCCTTCATTTGCATCCAAACATGACTGGTCCAATGCATTTGTGCTGCTCATCGTGATTGCTATGGACAATGGACAATGGACTTCTTGGTCTTGTTGGTTTTGGTTGGTCACGATAGTCCCGCCCCCAGCCCCTGACATAAGCGGTTGTTTATTCTAGACCAGCAAAGTGCTGGTGCCACTCTGGAACCAGTTTCCTGGCCGAGAGCCGGTTCTTTGGCTGTCGAAACGCGAAGAACTGGTTCGACATTAGACACCGGTTCTGAACCGGCCCTCGAACTGCCTTGGTCGAAAAGGGGAAATAGTGGTGAGAGTGAGTTCTTTGTTTTGTTTTTCTTTCTGTCTATGTTGCTTTCCTTTGTGGTTTTGTGGACTTCTACAGCTCAACAGTAACATTGCCAGGGTTAGGGGTTTGATTCCCACTGGGGTCAGCATGCAAAAAAATGTATGTGTCCATGGTACTGTAAAGTACTCTGCGTAAGCCACATTCAGGGTTCCCACTGGTCATGGGATTCCTAGAATATCCAGTTTTGAGAGGTATATTCCAGACGGGGAAAGCAATGTAGTCGGATCAATTGTCTGGGTAAGTCAGGGAATATCAGGGAATTTTACACACTGAAAAACAACATTAACAAACCAGGAAGGAAGAACATTTTTTCGTCATGGAAGTGCTCATGTTTCTTCTTTCTTTCTGTCTCTGTTCTTTCTTTCCTTCCTTTCATACCTCCTTCCTTCCTTCCTTCTTTCAGTCCTTTCCTCCCTGCCATGTTTAATTCCATATGATGCCATTCTGTCTATTTAGGCATGGTTTACAAGGAGTCCATTACTATGACCTGGGCTACCATAACATGCGCTCGATCTTCGTGGTTCCCAGGATCGGCACTATGTGGGTGAGTGTTACTCCATTTTAGTCTTAGGTCCTTCAGGTAATGATTTTACTTTAGTAGGCCTTGGAGCACAAGGAAATATATGTATAATAAATTAATAATAAATGTAATAAAAAAAATGAAATATATGCAGTATGACATTAGTGAGAAATTACAAAAACATTCAGATACATGCCATATATACATATGAGAGCTAATTTGGGAAAATTTAAGTGAGCACAGTGTTGGAAAAAGGAAAACATGAAAATTCTTTAAGTAATGTAATGTAAGTGAGATCTCTCACACATTTATGGCTGATGTGACCAACATTGATTAACAGGGTGTCTGCTGGTACTAAAAACATCATAAAATGTTTTAAATTGAATTCAAGACCTTAAAACTTCTTGAAAATGGTTCATTTGAGTGAAATGAGGTTTTGAAAATGTTGCTTTTTGGTGCACTTGTTTTTAATCTCCAGGCAAATTCTGAATTTGAAATTATGAAATTGGTCTTATATTTCATTCTAACTGGTATTAAAAAGGTCTTTGAAAAGTCTTAAATTCTACTTCTTCTAAGATTGAGAAGTTTTCTCCAGTGAAACTCTTGGACTTCCTTTTTGTCACCTAATTTCCATGTTATACATACAAGATTTCTTGTAAAAACTTTTAACACATTACAGTGTAATTCATGATAAATAATAGAGAACTGACTCGTGTGAAATGTAGTTAAATTCCGGAGAGGGCGGTATAATTCGAGAGAGAAAGAGCTAATGTCTCAATGCTGATTGGTCTGTTTGTGTGTCATTGCAGTCCATGTCCTTCACTGATTGGCTGAACGGCCTGGTGACATCAGACACCCTTGGCGAGGTGATATTTGCCGTGATGCCTAGGATAAACGGCAATCCACAGTTTTTCAAACGGACGATAGAGAGGCGCTTTGTAAGTTTCCTATTCTGTTTTTTCTCTTCTCTTCTGTTAGTTTCAAAGGCATTTCAAGAATTATTTGACCATTGTTTCCCGATGGGCAATTAACTATTCAGCTAAGACATTATTTATTGAGATATGCAAGTCTGTTCCTCTATTACATATAAGCTAATGAGGCTAGCTAACGTCCTACTGCAACATTAGCTAGCTTTTATACTCCAGACTTTCAGTTTGCTTGACAATGTTAAATATTGGAAATACTGAAAACGTATCTGGTAGGCTTGGACGATAGCCAAAATTTAGTATTGCGATACTTTCCCGCCAAAATTTGATATTCACAAAATTTTGATATTCAGTAATATCAAATATCGGCCCAAGCCTAGTACCTGGACGTCTTTTAATTTACCGGCCAAACATAATGATTATAATAGTAAATGCTAGATGGAAAACGCTGGCTAACGGCCCCTAACGACTTCCTTCCCGTGTCTCCAGCCGGTCTACTTCACGGACATGGTGCCTTTCGACGCAGAACCCGGCGAAGAGGAAAACCGAGAGACGGCAGGATCTGAGGAGGGAGGAGGAGAGGCGGAAAGAACGGACGCCGGAGCCGAAGGGGAGAAGGAGAGCGACGACGGAAGAGGAGGAGAGTCGGGAAGGGGACGAGAGGACGAAGGCCTCCCTCAGCCGTCCCAGACATACAGAGAGGCTGTGAAGAAATACTACCTCCACTATAGCGACAACGATATGGTAGGTAGACAAAATAAGAAATGTCGCCAAAAATAAAAGGCATATTCATTGCGTTACCATTAGGGTTCGACCGATATGGATTTTTGAAGGCTGCAGGGATTAAAGTTCTCCGTTGTTACGACGGATTTCCGTCAATTGGATTCCAGAGAGGCCATGTATGAGATCAGTGTAGATCCGAAGGGGAAAAAAAGCGAGGGGAGGGGGGTGTTACAGGACTTCGGAATCGCGCTACCAGGTGATAGGTAGCTGATTTGTATAGACATATAATCTACTTGGATGTCGGTAATTATAGGTATATTTCTCGTTAGGCCATAATATTCTCGAATGCCTAATCCCTCTTTTGACTAGAATGCTGATAACGTAGGTTTGGCTCCCCATGTCCATTTCAAATAGATGGCTGTAGGCTATAATGTTATAATGTTCTTTTAATAATGTTATTTTATTTACATTAGCCTACTTAGCCTACTACTTTTGTAAGCAATGCAGTCATGACTGCATATTATAAATACAAACAATGTTATTATATTTTTCCTAAAAAAATCGCTCTTGCTCTAATATTACCATGCTACCTCTGATGTTGGTTGTTTCTCATCATCTCCTGTTTTAAGTAAAGGGTGTAAACATACAGCAAAAAACAGGGTTTAGGATGCAGCTAAAAATAATGGTTGAGTCGCTGAACGTTGGGATACAGTCACGTTGGATTTTCACTCATAGTGCGATTCGATAGAGTTCTACAAAGGACGGGTTGAGAGAATTCATTAATTAACTGCAGTGACGGAGCTGCTGCTGAAGAACTGATGACAGAAGTCCAGAGGAACCCGGTGCTATTTACAAAGACCATTGCCTCTAAAAATGTTGAAAAGAAACGTGACATAGCGGTCAGAATCGGAACAGCTCTTGGGATTTGCGGTAAGGCAGTTTACTGACCTGGAAGCTAGTTAACTCGCTAACTTTTGCTAGCTAAACAAAATAGCATCATGTCTTGGCCAGCCTGACCGCAAATGCGCTATTATCCTATGTTTTTATAATATGACCGGGAGGGAACAACATGTGTCCCTTCAATAGCCTGTTGAAACCCGTTTAGCCACAGTAGTACAGGTGTTTCTCTCAACATGGGCTACAAGGGACTTTACTCTTTGATCCACAGTAGATGTGGTGTACAGTCTCCTACTGGTAAAAAAAAAAAAATGAATAGCTTCACTTGGTGGCCATCAGTACAATTAGCTCTCATATAAACAAAGCACAATAATCTAACTAGAAAAGGTTACATTTTCTGAAGAAAATTTGTGTGCTTGCTTCAGCAGGAGAAGGCTGAAGACAGTTGCATTTCATTACAAAGAGTTGTGTCTGTACATTTTCAGTATTTCGATCTGGTGTTTGAAGTAAAAAAGCTCCGTATAAGAGCATTATTGATTCTGCTAGCTCCTCTCTCTTTTGCGGCAATGCATGAACCCAAATCCATCGGCTCTGTCGTTATTTACTTTAGAGAGCGAGTAAAATAAAAGCACGTTGATAAAGCTCCATTGTTTTCTCTGAATATTTGGCACCGATATCGTTGTAGTGTGAACGCTTGAGCAAGAGCATATCATTATATTTTATCGTTATCTTTATAGTTGTCACTCTTTGTGTGAATGGGAATTTGTAGCAGACAAATGCGTTCCAGGTCGTGGCTTGTGCTTCGTTGAGACGTCCGCAGTATCACGTAGTGTGTGTGTGCGCATTGAAATTACGTAAAAGCAAACTGGCAACAGAAAAGCTGTTCAAAAGCATCTTCTTCCCTTAAAATGCTATTGGTCTCGAGTATTTAAATAAAGTGTAGGTTAAAGCCTTTTTACAGCTTGATGGCTGCATTAGAGAACAGCAGCAATGGTTATGCTGGGGTGGTGCTGAAATCTCATAATTTTACTTGTTTAGCAGGCGTCGAGGGCTAAGGGCCCTAATGTGGGGGCCTCCTCTGTAACTTGTTTTACAAATTGTAGATGGGGAATATGACTTGGCCTGAAAAAAAAATTTCAGTCAGAAGATTTTTTTTTGCTTTAATCCCTGAGGCTGATGCTAATATTTTTGGACTGAAGAGGCTGATAGCTGAGTTCTCAAAATTTTTAAAAATTGTCCATTTTCATGCTTAAAATTTTATACGTTGCAATTTTATTCTTCACAAAAACGCACTTGCAATATTCTAATAGCAACTAATGGTCACCACAATGGAGACTTACATGTTAGAAACAACACGTATGATATTGTAATGTACCAGCTAATGGTCATACAAAACAGTGGTGGACAGATATTTTACGAGCATCTCTACATCATTGTTTATTCCAAAAATGCGTTTCTGATGCTGTTTATTGCATCATTTTATTATTTATTGTGACAAAAAGAATGTCCATTTCCTTTCAGCCTTAATTCCATACATCATACTTTTCATAAAAATACAGAAGTACTAATTGTACAAAAAAGTTGTTTTTTTTCTATACAGTTTTGTGAATTGAAATTAAAATCCCAATAAATGCATTCTTTAAAAAAATAAATAAAAAAATAAAAAAATACTTGGATGGAAACCCAGCTGGTGCGATGCTGGCTCAGGATCCTTTGTGACGGTTCAGTTCCTGAGCTGAAAATTTGATTAAGTGTTGCACCCATCATTAGGTTCTCCACACCCTCTCTCTCTCTCTCTCTCTCTCTCTCTCTCTCTCTCTCTCTCTCTCTCTCTCCATCTGCTACTCTGCTTTCTAGTTCACTGACCCTGTCACTGCTCTATATACAACACATACACAGAGAGAGAGGGAGCAACACTAGCCTAGTGTCTCTGTACAAGTCACAGGCCACCAAGCGTGACTATTACCCAGCCGCCCATCTCCCCTCTGATCTGTGTGTGTGTGTGTGTGTGTGTGTGTTGTACAGAGTGACTTACAATTCAATAATCAAACAATTAAAGTGCGGACTAGAATGAATGTGTGTAAGTGAGACGAAAAATTACTCAAGAGGTACACACTAGAGTTCTATCAATATGGGTTTTTGAAGACCGATACCAATATTTTTGGGTTTAAGCTGCTGATAGACGCAATTGTTTTGCCAATATTTAATATCTTTAAGTTTGACCATTTCCATTACAAACATTTCCGATAAATTCCAAGTATTCAGAGTTTTGGGGCATTTAGGGGTCAGCTGGCCTCAATACAGCATAGTATTATTGTACAATAATAATGTATAATAATGATCACGAATAAATGGAGAATTAATCGTTTAAATGTACTGGTCATTATTGAGTGGTTAACACACAACAAATTGATTTGTTAATTTCCTATATTGTTTAGTAAATAATAGGAAATTATATAGTGCACATTATGTTAATAAGTCTAAATTGAGATTAATCAATCATAATGAATCATTTATGTGTTGTATTATAACTGTTTAGAAATTACATCTAATCTTAGTAATTGATTTATTATCTTGTCATAAAATATAAATAATGGTAAACAATGTAGGAAGTTAACTAGTGATCAAGTAATTGTTACTTAACATTCAGTAGTAGTTAATTAACCTTAAATCCTTAAATAATGATTAATTCACAATTAGTGATTGTTACTATACAGTGTTACCATTGTATTTTTTTAAATCCTATATATATATATATATATATATATATATATATATATATATATAATAATTATTATTATTCCCTCCTATTTCCAGGGGACCTTTAAGAATTTCCAGATGCGGCCGCCATGGAAACGCATGCAAGCCACCGAGGTGAAGACTAAGATCAACATGGACATGATGCCAATGGCTGCACTACATAAGGTACTTATACCCCCCCCCCCCACCACCACCACCACCACCACCACCACCACACACACATACACAGAGTGCAGGCGTCATCAGACTCCCACTGCAGCACAGCATGAACAAGGGAAAAGAGAAAACAATGTGCGTGTGTGTGTGTGAGAGAGTGAGAGAGAGACAAAGACGAAAAGGTGGAACGAGAAATACAAGAAAAGAAAGGAGAAATGGAGGTGAGAGCGAGAGAGAGATAGATGGAAGAGGAGAATCTTCCTCCTCTTCCTTTTCTCTGATGGGCGGCTATAAAGACAGACTGAATGTAATGATGTGTAAAATGAGAAAAATGTCACCCTGGGTGGAGGGAGGGAGGGGAGATGGAAAGCAGCCATTTGAGAATTTGATGTGTTTAATTTTAAGGGGCGTGGGGGAGAGAGAGAGAGAGAGAGAGAGAGAGAGAAACTACAGAAGATGGCACTGTGCCCTCTGGGATGGGATGATGGACGCGTAGTTCATGGGACAATATTAAAAAAAAAACAGAATGCCATTGGGTTTTGACTATGATTTTGTCTGAAGGGGATGAATGGATTAGAAAGAGGGAGAGACTGACTTGAAGAATAAAAAAGGACACAAGGACAATCTATAGTGATGGAGGAGAGGGATGATGGGGTTCGGTAAAGGAGAGGAGGGAGGAGGCAGTGACATTGACTCACCTGAGAGCTACAGCTGAGTCATCCCAACTGCAAAATCCCAATACCAATATCTTTGTATTGAAGCTGCAGATAGATGAGTCTTTTATGCCAATATTCAATACCTTTTAAATTTAACCATTTTCCAGCTAAAGAACTCCTGGAATTCTTCTCAGGATGGAAAAGCTTTAAAGCAATATTCCACTTAGTTTTAACATGGGGGGTTATTTGGCACTTGACCGCCATGAAAACCAGAATATAAACTACTCACCAAGATCAGATGCAGCTGGACGAGTTTGTAGCGGTTGAATGAAGCCACGAAAACAGCCTGAAAACTGACATTTAACAGGTTGGTGAACAGATTCAACAACAGATCCTGCTTTTAAGAGAATAGAACAGTCCTTGGCCCATCATCATTTTGCATTTCTATTCTTTTTTAGTGTTTAATTACACTAAAAATTAGTAGGGCTGGGCTAGAAAAAAATGACTATTTGTATGGTTTTGCTCACAGCCAATCACCGCAAGCGTTCTTCGATTTAATGTGACGTGTGATTGGCCCACTACCGGGCCTACCGAGTTGGCAGTTCAGCGTGCCGAGATGCCACCAAAACGTAAAAAAAAAAGGTATCGAAAGAAGTACTCTATTGGTATTGGTATCACTTTAAGGGTACTGGTATTGGTACTGGTATCGTAATTTTTTAAACGATACCCAGCCCTAAAACTTTGTATTTAAAAATAAAAGTAGATCCGGTCTCCCAAACAGGAACTATCTCTCCTAAATGGTATCCCTCCGCTATGTTCTCCTCTATCATTAAAAATGCTATTTGGCGAAATTATGTTCTCAAACGTTGGACCCACAGTCAATTGAAAATCACAGCAGCAGGATCCGTTGTTGAATCTATTCACCAACGTGTTAAATGTCAGTTTTCAGGCTATTTTCTCATTCAAATGAATGGGAAGTAAAAATCCTAACACTACAAACTCGTTCAGCTGCATCCGATCTTGGAGATTAGTTTATATTCTGGTTTTCATGGCGGTCAAGTTCCGACCCGCGAACACCCAGTCAGACCAGAAGCCTTTTTCAGCCACCAACCGTCCTCCCGCCCTCTCCTCAGGTGCGGTTCAACCCCAACATGAGCTGCCACACCTGGGTGGCGTCCGGAGGCCAGGCGGGGCTCGTCAGAGTCCACTGTCTGAGGAGCATGAACAGCTCCCAAGTCCAGAAGATGGTCAGCGAGAATCAGGCCCAGTTCAACGCACTCTACTCGCCAGAGGAGCAGGGGGAGGCCGTCCAGACCTCCACCCAACCGCTATAGCAAGAGTTCAACTCCAAAAACGGAATTCCAAGATGACTCTTAAGTGCAAATTGTCGGACTAGAACCATATATTGGTTAGACTGCTGCACGTTAAACAGGGTTTTGAGGGCCCAAGGGTCATGAAAGTCGACCGTAGAAACTTTGTTGAAGTACAAAAAACGTTAACAATATGTCGAACTCTGAACCTCCGAGCTTCCATGTTTCTCGATGAGGAACTCTGTCGGAGAGCAGATCAAACTAACGGAGAGCCATAGAGTTTCCTGCTCTGACCTCACCGCCTCCAGACTGTAAAACTCATATGTTTTCGAAGGCTGAACGCAGAACATACTGGCTACAGCCGACCGGAGCTGGATTTCCCAACAAAGATCTCACTGGCATCACTCTTCAGTCTTTTTGCCACTGTTGAGCCAAACGATGATCAACAGTGTTAACGGTGATGATTCTTTTTTTTATTTTTCACCCCTGGGAGCCGACCAGCGCGGCCACAGTCTTCTGCTGTTGGTCCCTTAGCGGCTCCACTGGAGCAGTTGGGGATGAAGTGCCTTGCTCAAGGGCGTCTCGTTGGTAGTTGCTGATGGAGGGGAGAGTGTACGGCCGCGGCCACACTGATCCGTTGTGTCTGTCCGTCTCCGTTCATTTCAATTCATTTTCAATGAGAGCTGTCCGTTGTCTTGGCAGCACTGATGACGCGTCCGACTCATCAGATTTTCGTCCGTTTTGACGGACAGAAAGTTCAACCCAGTTGAACTTTTTCTGGACAGACGGATTCGTCACCGTCCGTTTAGCAAAGACAAGACATTCCTACTGTTTTTTTAAATCGGCAAACACGTTGACATTCCAAAACAGCCCGACGTTGGGCTGTTTTGGAACGTCAAATTGGTGGGAGAGGCAGAAGTATGAGGCAGCATTCCTCATATAAATTAAATAAGAAACTGACCTAGAAATCCTCCAGTCATCCCAGCGTTACACCAGGCTTTCTCTGTTTTATCTTTGTTTTGGTCGTACCCTTGTGACCGTGATCGCTATTTTTTCCAAAACACACATAGGAACGACTCTGATTGGCTAAATGGACGGTGACAAATCCGTCCATCCAGAAAAAGTTAAACCGGGTTGAACTTTGTTGCCCGGACAGTCTCCGTCAGATTTCCATCTGTTTTGACGGACAGATAGCTCTCATTGAAAATGAACCGAAATGAACGGAGACGGACGGACACAACGGATCAGTGCGGCCGCGGCCTAATGCTGCGTTCAAGTCATATTGGATTTACGCTAAATACGACCTATCAACTTGGAAAAAGTGTTCACATCAGCCTCCTAATATGTTTTTTTGCGGCTACCATGTCAGCAAATCCACCGATGTCGTAGTTCAAGGTATTAAAAATCTAACGTACTAAAAGCGAGAAACATCCGCTGTAGTTCCTTTACGGTTGATTTTAAGAGAGTTTTAAGAGAGAGTTGAACACGTGAACACTTCCAAGTTGTAGCAAAGAGGCATCATCCCATACTTGAGCTTCTTCCAATATGATGTGAACCTGGCATTCTCTTTGCCCCTCCTGAATTTTCATATTCGTACCAGCAACCCTCCCGGTACAAAACGGGAGATATGAAGGTTTGAGTTGCACGATGTGAGAATTGAGTAAACCTCAAGCCTCCAAGCCCGTCTCACACGTTACGTTACAGACCAACACTACGATAATCAGTGAGTTATTTTAACGAAGATTTAGTCTCGGTGTCAACAGGACATTTTGGTGCAGCGAATGTGAATTTCCATTGTCAGATTTATTTATAGGTAGTCTATTGACAACACACCACTTAAGTTTTTATAGCCTGCAATTCCTTCGTGGTTTTATACCTACCTTTAGCTCTTTTTGCTGCTATACACGTGTACAGTTGTTTTTAGTTTTATCTTGTTAAGAAAAACTCAGGCTGTCACTGAGGGGAAATACTTGAAAATTTTGACTGTTATTCTGCTTGAAACGATGTGCATTCAAATGTGAAGGATTTTAAGAGGTCTTTCTTTCTTCCGTTGTTTTTCCATTTGTTAACGTTTTCCCGCTATTTTTTTTCATTTGATGATTACGACTCATTTGGGTTTAGGGGTGCACGATATTGTCCCAAAAACTTTGTTTGAAATATCAGAATTTCTTTTTCAGTGCCTAAAAAGAAATGTTTGAAAAATGCGACCAGTGAGGGATGTTAGTACTTTGAAATTGTTCAATTTGAATTAAAAAAAAAAAAGCAACAGTGTTAGCATGATGTTAACAACTGACAACATCATGGTAGAATGTGTGAATTGTGGAGGTGATTCATAAATGCACAGTGCATCAGAAAATATATAATACGCCACCTGCTCCTCTGTTGATTTCATTGCTCTGTTTTGCCATTTCTGAAATGTTAAATATGATTAAAATGTTTTTGTACATTTATTGTTTCAATAAATTATGCAAGGTGTCTTAAGACATCAAGGGGTCATCAGTCTTTTTCGTGATAGTGAGCACTTTATCATATTCCCATTTGCCTGATAGTAAAATGGCAATGTTCTCGGTTTTCTTGTGCATTTTCACTGTATTTCTTTAGACTGTGACTAAGGGTTAGGGTTAGGGTTATTAATTAATTAATTAAGTGCAGATATACAGGAAAACGTATTTGCTGGTAATGGAGGAAAGAAAAACAGCCACCACAGCTGACCATCTTACCATCTTCGCAACGGCTCTAATGCTGGAAATGTTCATTGGGTCAAACTGCACAATATGCATATGTGTTAAATGTGCACTTTATGAGCTAATTATTTCATTGGCTGTCATCTGTGCCACTCACAGGGTTCCCACACTCGTTTTACCATGAAATTCCCAAACTTTTCCTTATCTGCATACAAAATGTTCATGCCTGTACTACTGTGGCAACCTTAACAAATGCTATGACTTTAAAAATTTGTTTTGAGACTTACAGCAATCGCTTTGCAGACCAGATGCATTTTAGCAGACTCATTTTCGTCACTAAATTCTGTAAATTCTATTTTTAAGTTTATAAAACTGAAAAGCTTATCATAATTTCATGACTTTTCCAAAACTTAAATTATATTTTATAATATTCCAAAACATTTGCAGTCCAGTAATTGTATTATAAGCCTGTTCTGTTTGATGGAGTCTTGTGGATTCTTTACGATATAAGGAAGGAAGTATCGATAATTGATTCGTTGGTTTCTTTTTTTATTACAATTCATGAACCCACTGAATTTCTATTTGTGATTATTGCGCCACATGTTAGAGTCCAAACCAAAGTTCAAATCCATCTGGTGCTGGGATAGATGTGACTTTTTCACTACTGATTGACTTTTAGTATTAAATTTAAAGATTTGTGGCTCAAAAGTAAACATAATTCTGCACAGTCAGCCTTTCTTATCACTGAACTTTTATTTATTACATTGTATCGTGATTGTATTGAATCGTGAAGCCCATATCGTGTATCGGCTCGTATGAGAAGTGTATCATCCAGGTCGGAAATAGGCAGAGTTATGCTAATTGTTTGTGTAGTGCCGGGGCAAAAATAAACAAAGGTGGACCAGATGGAAAAAAAAAAATAATAATTTTTAGATGGGCGAGAAAAAGCCAACGTCCAGCTGTGTCCGAGACCAAGACCAGTCTGAGTCGTCAGATAAGTGACTTAAAGCACCACAGTCCTGCTACATCGTCTCTCAGTTGCAATGGATTCTCTGAAATAACCCAGCCTCTTTTCCATCATCCAGCATTCATTTATTTCTCTTTACAAAAACACGCTTGCCACACATAAAAATGAAATATCAAACATCACAGATGTGACCAGTGGATTCATATACAATATCACCAAACATTTAGACAAACAGGACTTTCTAGAGACTCGATTGTACAACAAAACAAAAGATGTATTTACACAAGTATACACAAAATCATACACGGAAAATACATGATATTTGACATATTTACAATAGTCACACGTTTTATAATTGTCACAGACGGCAACGGTACAGTACACGGCATTCTCAAACGTTACACTTCCATGAACAAACAGGAACAGTGTTTTTCCAGGAATGAATTGGAATACTCCATCAAACTGTGAAGAAGACTTTGGCTTCAGTTGAACACCGTCGCCTGCTGGAGGAGGGGAACTCCGGTATGCATGTGTATCAAAAATAGTACAATAAATGCATTGGTCGTTATTACATTCACTTTGTTTTTACTTTGTTACCAAAGCTGTTGGGTCCATATTTGTTCAGGTTTCATATGATCATTTCAAAAGGAAAAAAAAAATAATTACATTTAGATATTTACATTTAAATATATCTCCCTAAAAAGTGGTGAAAATATAAAATTTTAGAGATTTTTCTTTTTTTGTTTTTTCAGTGATTAATCCTCGGCATGGTAGATCAACTATATTTTGATTGGCAGTTAAACCATTTATCTCCTTACTGTTCATGATGTGAATAACAGCTAACAACCATGCAAATGTTTGGTTCAGAATGGGTGTCCACTAGGCTTTTACAATGTACAACTGTCCCTTCTTTCCTCAGTGGATCTGGAGAGCAGCTAACAAACATCGACACTTCACAGCAGCAGGAAAACACGACAGGCCGTACAGTCGTTTAATGGGTGATGAGGAAAAGCTAAGATGATCTGAATGATCTGAGTGTATAATTGCTTGTATTTCATGGTATGTTTCTTAAAAAGGTGCTACGTGTATGATTTTAGCATCAATAAATCATAGTATAATAGTTAAGTATAAGTATAGTATAATTACCGTAAACAAATGAGACCATCGCAGAGAAGACTGGCAGCCTCTAGCGGCCTCTACGCTGCATTTTACATTGTGAGCCACCGGGTCAGTTTTGGCGGGAAATCTGCTGGATCGCTTTACGGCACAAAACAGGAAGAGGGCGCTGTTCTTCCAGAGCAGAGTTTCTGGCAATGGCAGATGGTGGAAGGAGTGAAAGGCCGATGGAAAAATCACTTCCAACATCAAAAAAAGTGACGGGAAAAGGAAAATTAAAAAAAAGACAAAGATACCAGGGAGGGGGAGGGAACACGCAGCAACGAGGTTTATGGGAAATGTGGTCTTACTTTGGAGAAACACTAGAACTAACAATGCTACTAGCGTGAGATAGAGGCTACCAATCGTCTCCACCATGGTCTTATTTGTTTATGGTAATTATACCAAGGTATCACAATTAATTTCGCAATGATATATATGGTTCAAAATTATACACATAGCACCTTTAAGGCAAGACACCACAGATAAAAATGGTGATTTTGGCTGGACTGGTCAATTTTGCTTCTATAACTACGTTTAGTTTTGTAGTATACACAAAAACATCATCTAAACAACTATAAATTAAGTTAATTTAAATGTTTTTACACCAGCTGTGTCTAGTACCCCAAGCACAAAATCAGCTGGAAAAAAAGGACCATTTTTCAAAATGATATAAAATAAAATATATAAAATATTCAATGTATGCAAAGCCATTTTACAGAGGCTTTTTTCACAGCTGTCATTTCTATTTTATTTTACATGAAAAAACTGCAAAAAATCAGATTTTGCCATATACATAGTATTTTGTAAATAATTAATTAAAAATAATTACCAACTATGAAGTTATTCATCAGAATAAAACAGGAAAATGCACTCTGACTTTATCCACTTAGAAAATAGTGTTATAACTGATATGCAAACACACATTTCTAGGATTTTATGACAAATTAAATAAAAATCATATGCTTATTTAGTGCATATTTATTTCCATATTAATTATATAAAATTAATCCTGATAGGACGCAAGGAAATCTCTTTTCCTGTTAATCTGTGGTGCCTCGCCTTAAGAAAATCCCAAACCAAAGGATGGAATAAGAAGATCTGGTCCATCTGATAAACAGAAGATCTAGCTCTAAGGACGAACTGCTGATGGAAAAATCGAGGTGAGGTTCCCCGGTGGAATTTTGGATTTTTTTTTGGCATGAAAATTGAATAAAGGTGATGAATACTGGCACACAATATCATCTCTTGACAGCTTCAATCCATAACTATCAGTCTCAACCTGTGTGGTGTTCCTCGCTTGTCATTCAGGCCTCAGATTTAAAGAAAGAGAAGGTGAGCGCTCTCAGAAGACATTACACTTTACATAGACATTAGCTCTTTTCACTCTTTCAGCTGTATTTATCCCTTCAGTATTGGTTATTACCCCCCCCTCAGGCAGAAGACAATGAGAATACTGTAAAGGTGATTAGAGGCCCATATCCTGAGGCGAGAGAGAGAGTGAGAGCGCGCTAATGGAAAGCTGAGGGGGATAGAGAGATACAGATGGATGGATAGTACTGAAGCTACTGGAGGACTGAGCCATAGATGGATGAGGATACAAAGCCGAAGCTGATCATCCGACTCCCGGACTAAATCATCTTTGCCCTCAGATGTGAATCTTCCCTCAGCTGAGAGCGTTGGCGGATCTGGCTGGACGCTTTCCATCTGACACTAATCCATTCCCATTCAGTCCATCCAACAATGTCCTGCCCACTATTTGGCAAAACGCCTCTCGCTGAGACAGAATCAACAGTGCTGTAATTGGCTTTCCGAGTCAATACCGATGTATTACAGGGAAACAGAAACCCATGACAAGCTATTACAATGCACTGCCGCTGCAGCTCTGATGCTCAGTGCCAAGAGGAAAGAGGGATGCCAGGTTCAAACAACCCCAGCAGACCAGAGAAACTATACTGCATACAGTTAGTAGAGTTAAAAACTCATTCCCGCCACTCAATAAAATAAAAAACAACTGAATTGTGACTTTTTGTTCTCATAATTCAGAGTTTATATCTCGGAATTCTGACTTTAAAAAAAGTCAGAATTCCGAGATATAAACTCAGAATCGTGAAAAAAAAGTCAGAATTCCAAGATATAAACTCAGAATCATGAAAAAAAGTCAGAATTCTGAGATATATAAACTCAGAATCGTGAAAAAAAAGTCAGAATTCTAAGATATAAACTCAGAATCGTGAAAAAAAAGTCAGAATTCTGAGATATATAAACTCAGAATCGTGAAAAAAAAAGTCAGAATTCTAAGATATAAACTCAGAATTGTGAAAAAAAAAGTCAGAATTCTGAGATATATAAACTCAGAATCGTGAAAAAAAAAGTCAGAATTCTGAGATATAAACTCAGAATTCTGAGATAAAAAGTCAGAATTGTGAGATATAAACTCAGAATTCTGAGAAATAAAATAACAATTGTGAGAAAAAAAGTCACAATTCAGTCGTTTTTTATTTTATTGACGGGAATGGGCTTCCATAAAAACCAGTACCATTCGTCAAGATATTCTTAAAGGAGAAATCCACCCAAAAAACAGCTATTGGCGATGTACCTTGCAATTCTGGGTCAATTTCTTGTATGTTTTTTTTTTTTTTCGTGGATAACTAGCCAGATATTTCCAGCAGCTACAATGGAGTTTGATAGCAGAAAATGTTTCACCTACCTAAAACAGATAAACCGGGTTTTGGTGTCAGTCCCTCAGAATCTTTCTAGAGCCGCCATTTTGCATCAACGTTCTAAAAATCATACACGGAGAAATCCATCGTAGAAGAGGCAGAGAGACCGATTTTTCCACCAACTGTAGCCTCGATAGACCAGAATGCAATGCAGCCATAAGAGTAAGGGGCCATCACAACAGACACAGCCCAGTGCTATATTTCCATGCCCATACGCCCACCTTTGATTGAAAGCAACAAGTTGACGCCCCCTTGTCTGGGGGTTGTCGAAAGGCATTCTGGGAAACGTAGGAAATCACTAACTGAAGTAGAAGTACATGAGGCAGGTTGAGGTAAAGAGTAGGCTAAATTACAATGGTTCATCCCAAAATAACTCCTGGAATGCATTGAACATCACAAATGAACGATATCTAACAGAGTATCAGAGGATGGAGTAATCCTCTGTACACATCAGCAGATTAAATGAATGAATGCTATAAACCTGATCTGGCAAAAATAGTAGCTGAATACATTTTGAATGTGTGGAAAAAAAGTGGGAGCAGAAGGAACATGTCCACTTTTGAGGCTGTTGGACTATCTGAGTAGTAAGATCAATCCATGTTTTTTTGCCCACATGTTCGCTGAACTGAGATGACTTCTACTCTTTTGGCATTTCATCGAAAAATGGAGACCGATGAATACTCGTCTTTGGCATGATGCGATAACATGAAACGCAGTACAGTACAGAAGAGAGTTTGGTCAAGTCGAGAATAAGTTGAAGAATTTGATATAACACAAAGACTGGTGCTGGCATGGTACGGTAAAGTACAGTACAGTGCAGTACAGTGTGTATAGTAAGTATAGTAAAATATCACAGAGGGAATGCTAGCACGGAATAGGTCAGGTCAGGTTATATGACCAGTGTGAATGATCACTTCCCCAAAAGCATCTCAACGTTAAGCTCCTCTGTCTGCTGGCTAACAGGGATGGGACAATATATCGTAATTCAATATATCGCGATACAAATGTGACGATACGTATCGTGGGACAGAAAAATGAATCGCGATATTAGCTTTTTATTCTGCTGTGGTAATCACAAATGAGACGGCTTGACCATCACAATTTCACAAGCTCTCCATCCAAATTATATTATTTGCACTTTGTAATGACATTTTGAAATTGTTGTTTACATTCAAGCGAGCTAGAATGATTTGTGGCTCAAAAATAAATTCTCAACAGTCAGACTTTGTTGTCATTGAACTTGTATCTATTACATTGTATCATGGTTTTATTGAATCCTGAACCCCATATCGCGTATCATATGATAAGCGGATTGTCCCATCCCTACTGGCTAACTCTAGCCTCTTTTCCACTGCAGCGCCTAGTGGGGCTTAACAAGGCCATGTCCAAATCAAAATGTTGATAAAACAAGACTGGAAACACTGTTTGATGAATTATCTCTTTTTGGTAGTAAGATAATGGCAATAAGTGTTATGTTGCTTGCCTGAAAATCTGCATCGACACCATGCAACAGACTGTCAGTTGCTGTGTCTGTCAATCTTAATCTTGTTTTTAATACTTGCTGCTTAGAAACTAAAAATTTTCAGCAATGAAGAAAACAGCCCATGTTTTCTCACTGGCCCCCATGTATTTTGAAATTGACCAATGGAGTTTTAACAGGCTTAGGCAAGACCCTAAGGCCCATAAATAACCATATATGACCATGTAAACAAGGTGAGATTGATTGGTTGCTGTTATACTAGCTAGAGATGTAGTGGTAAATAAAAAAGAGGGTAAACTATGACCTCCAGTCAGTGATTATCAAGCAACAACCACCAATATGAACAAAAATCAATTATATTTAAAGTATTTTATCTTCCTTAAAATACCTTATCCTCACATAGTTTTTTTTCTGTTTGGTACTACCTACCATGATTATAATTACAATTTATGTCACAAAGATTTATGTCAACCTAAAAAGATGGATAAACTCTTTTCGGCAAATAAATACTGAATTGAGTTGGGTTTATCCTCCACTACATCCCTGCTTATAGTTTTCCATGACAGCAGTGATATTTTGTTGAAGAATATCATTCATAACTAGCTAGCGCTGCCAAGCCCTGTTTGGCCCTTCAGTGGAAATTAGGCTAATGGCACAAAGATGGCCTAAAGAAATACAGTGAGTTTGTGGCAGATTGACCCATTGGTCAACTTGAGCAACTTGATGAGAACATGGACACCGAAATCATCCACACTCCATGCTAACACTTTAGCATACACTATATTGAGTGATAATAGGGTCCATGCTAACACTTCAGCATGTGCTACGTTGTAGGCAACTAGTATTATCTGAAAAGTGAGTCTCTCCACTGATAAGATTTTCATGAAACTTAAGGCAATGATGTGCTTCATTGCTCAATTCTGCCATTTTAAAATAACTCTGATTGGCCTAAAGGGTGTTACCATATTTGTTTACTTGTTGGATTTTTCCCAAACTTGGGGGAATGATGCATCTCACCACTGCATTGTCACGTTTTCAAAATTAAACTGATCAGCCCAAGGAGGGGCATCACATCATTTTGAAAGTAATGTTTTGAACCAGCAGGGACTACATCTTGGAGCATGATTTATGTTTTCATAAGAAGTGAAGGTGGTGGGCGATGGCAGACTGTACAACTAAAAATCGCTCTCAGCTGAAATAGTTCCATAGATAAACCTGGCAGCAGCTATATTGCCTGCCTATTTTTATTATTAAAAGGTCACTCATCTTACTTTGAATAATGCTAGTGACCTACTATCACTCAACATAGTGTATTCTAGTGTTAACATGGAGCAACGGAGCCAACAATCTACTGGGATGATGTGGATAATGTGGATGATTTTGGTGTCTATATACTCATCACTTAATGGTGAAGTCGACCAACAGGACAATCTTCCAAAATTCACTGTATTCCTCTAACAGGAAGATGCTTTGGGAACACAGCTTAGACCAATCCGGTCCACCCAGTGAGAATGAAAATGGGTCTGAGCCAGTCCATGTCCAGTCCATGTCCAGTTCGATCCAGTCTGACATAGTCCAGTCCAGTATCAGTCACAGGGGTCCTGGCATTGGGAGCAGTGGCTCATGTCTTCAGAGTAGAGCTCTACCTGGATGGTGACGTTGTAGAAACCAAACTTGTTGTGGAGGAGATCGGTGGCCTCGTGCAGCACAGACTGGGGGTCAGCGCCTTCCTCTGGAGGGAAGGGAGCACATCACATGATGAGAAAATAGGAAACAGCACAGTTACTCTATTCTACTCTACTTTGCTCTACTATAGTACACTCTGCTCTACTCTACTCTGCTCTATTAGTGAGTTATTAATGAAAAGTTCCTGTCTCCCTGGATTTTACATTAAATTAGAAGTATGCAGTCAAACAATAAGAGGCGTTTAAGGTGGTTTTGATGGGGTCCCCTCCATTAATAACTCCCTAAACTAATTTTAAGGGGATTTTGCATTAATTAAGGGATTATTTTAAGGGATTACTGGTTCATAGAGTGAATGTGTCAGATGTGTATTCTGCTTTTGCTTGAATCTACTTTGCTCTACTCTGCTCTTAACTTTGCTAAAGGTATTAGTGCCAGCACAGATTGTATTTGAATTGCATAACTTTGAATGTGTTATGTTATTATTCATTGAGTAAATGAATTCAAAAATAAAATGTATAAGTAACGATTTGAAATTGAATGCAATGACGTGAAATTGAGCTATAATTTCAAATAATTCAGTTTTTCCCTAATTTACATTTAGTTTTCTTGATTCAGTTCTCTGAGACGCACATCCAGGAACAAGTGACTTTGATTCCCTGAGTGCCAAGTGGAAGGCAGCTGTCACTTCCAAGGCTGCCAGCAGTAGCCCTGCCCCACTTTCCCTGCCAACCACAAGCCATGTGGCGCTGTGCCCTGCTCATCTCCTCAGCCGATGGGTGAGCATTATCTTGGTGGAGGGTTTGTGAGCCTCAGTGACCCTGCGCGCAATATGGAGTCCCTGACTGGTTACCGCACAGTTTGGAGTTTCTCCCGGTGGATGAGAGGGTTGCCTCAGTGCGACTGCGAGCTGCAGAGAGGAAAACGCTGACTTTTGTTTGAGTGCATGACAGTTTGGAGCGCTCTGCCTTCTTAGAGATGAACGGTTGGGTGCTGGAGAAGGCTCCACCTACTGACTTCATAGTCCTACTTCAACATTCACTTTAGCAATGGCTGGGATACCTGGAGGGGTATGATTAAGAGGAATGGCCTCACTGATTTGAACCCGAGTGGTGTGTTGTTATTGGACTTCCATGCTATGGATTGTCCATAACAAACACAATGTTCAAACGCAAAGAGGTACATAAGTATACATGGTACCAGAGCCCCTTGGGCCAAAGGTCAATTATTGACTTGATCATTGTTTCATCAGTCCTGAGACAATATGTTCTGGACATGTTCAGATGGAGAAGGCAGGACATCGCCCTGGCTGTTCTCAGCGGGGGCGGGGAAACGCTGACCTCAACCAGAGCCATTGTTGGAAGATGGAAGGAGCCAGTTGACAAACCCCTCAATCTGACAGTCACATCCTATTTTCAGGAGGCAGTGCTTTTATATTCTGGAGGGTCTGAGCCCAGTTCCATGGCAATGGTCACTGGGGTAGTTAGAAAGCTCCTCAGTGGCTAGTTGCCAGGGGTGGACGAGATCTGTCCTGAAATGCTGAGGGCTCTAGATATTGTTGGGTTGCTGTGGTTGATATGTCTCTTCAGTGTCATGTGGATTTTGGAAAGACAGGGGTGGTGTGTTCCGACTATTGAGGAACCACATTGCTCAGCCTTGGTGGGAAAGCCAATGCTTTGAGAGGAGCCCATTGTTGAACTTTGGATTCAAGAGGAACAATGCAGATCTTGGTCACAGAACAGTGGACCTGCTTTTTACTGTCTCACAGATAATTGGGGGGTCATGAGAAGTTACTAATCCTGTCTACAGGTGGATTTGGAAAAGGCCTATGACCGTGTTCCCTGAGATATCTTGTGGGAGGTGCTGCAGGAGTATGGAGTGCCGGGGTCACTCCATACTATGTTCATGTTCTTGGCATTACGTCAAGCTCGAACAAGGTGGCCATCAGACTCGTTAAGGATGTGCCTTGACCCTCTTCTGTTTGTGACATTCATAAACAGGATATCAACAAGCATTACCATGGTTCACTACCAGAAAAAGGTGGCCTGCCCTATCCTGATGAGGGGTGAGCAGCTGTCCCAAGTGGAGAAGCTCGGGAAGGATTTAAGATTGACCACTGGTTAGGTGCAGCGACTGCAGTAATGCAACATTGGACAGCAACAGAAAGAGCTGAGCCACCAAGCAAAGCTCTCAATTTACACGTTGATCTTCACCCCAACCCTCACCTATGGTCACAAGCTCTTATTCATGAGTGAGGGTAAAAATGCAGTTTCTCCAACAAACTAAATATGAATATTTTAAGTTAAATGCAATAATTCTTACATTCAATTTCAAGCCATTGCATTCAATTCCAAATTGTCTCTTACAAATACAATTTTTGAATGACATGTATCCAAAAAAAAGTTTTCATTTTTTTAAATTCAGAATTTCAATACGAGCATGAATTGCACAAATTCATATTCATAAAATTCAAATACAATCTCTGCTGCCATTTCACCAGATTATATGCTGTTCTACTTAACTCTACTCTACCTACCTATACTCTACTTTATTGTACTTCATTCCGCTCAATTCCATTGTTTACTCTCTATTCTGCTCTACTTAACTGTACTCCAATCAACTCTACACCACTCTATCCTATTCATCTCTACTCTGCTGCTCCTCTATATTCTTGTGTATTGCACTGTACTCTACTGTAGTGCTCATAGAGCAGTATGTTATATTACCTATGGCCAGGTGAACAGAGACCAGTGCCTGACCGACAGTCAGGCCCCAGAGGTGCAGACAGTGCATGGACTTCACAGCCTTCAGAGACAGCAGGACCTCCTTCACCGAGTTAAACTCTATTCCCTTTGGAGCCCCTGGAAAACAACAGGACATACAATGACACACAGTATCTCAACATATCAACAAGCTGTTACCTGTTTGGAGTTAAAAAAATTATATTTCATTGTACTCACAATCGGACCAGTGGTGTAGCAGCCTAATTCTCAAATGTGATCTCTCTTAAAAGATCTATTCTTGTATAACTTCCATCATTTTGGCACTACTTATTATAATGAATACTGTGAATTTATGTCATAAAGATGTATGTCAGCAAATTAAAAGGTGAGTAAACTGAGTGTAGGTGAGTTTACCCTCTCCTACATCCCTGGTCATAAGCACATTTGTGCACAGAAACCTTTTAAAAATGAGTTTGAGTTGATAGGGAAGAACACAAATTCTAGAGTGGACATGAGTTTTTTCCCAGCATGAGAAAATATATGTCGATCCCCATGGTTGTTACCTTCCATGAGTATCCTGAAGACATCTCTGAGGATGGTCACCGTGGTGCAGAGGACAAAGACCGAGAACAGGAAGGTACAAATGGGATCTGCAACTTTGTATTCAGGCTGAAAGAGAGAGGGAGGTTATGGGGGAATACGTTTAAAAAGAGTTAGAGTATGGAAAGTATGGAGAGGAGGGAGGGAAGAGAGGAGATGTCAGATGGTGTTTTCCACAGTGTCAGGAGGCATTTAAAGTGCTCGGGGCAGCGTTATAGACGGTCAATCAAGCAGGAACATCTTGCATGATGATGGGGAAAGTTAGCTCTTTTGAAACTGAAAGTAAATCAGACTTTTCTCACTTCCATCTGGATGTAGTAACCAGCAAAATGGAGCAAAATCAAAATAAAAACAAAAGGCTACTTATTTCTGACAATAATAAAGATGGAAATTTAAAACACCTTGGTTGCATAAGTGTGCACGCCGCTTATAAATCCGGGTTGTAATTGTGTCAAAGATTTAACTAATCACAGTCAAAAGCACAAAGCTAATTTGCCTTCACCTGAATTGAAGTGATACTAATTGGATCAATTACAACCAGGATTTCACTGGTGGTTTCTTTGTTGCATAGTGTATGTCGGCGTGAGACAGGCATGGAGCTGCTGCAAAATCTCCAAGATCTTATTGTTGAGGGGTTCAGATTAGGAGAGAGAATACAAAGATTTCACAGTGAAGAACATAATGAAGTAGTGGAGTAAATAACGCCAGGCCACCTACCCTACATCTTCCCCTTGATCTACCCTTTGTGCTTTATGTAATTCCTATTTTGTAATGTAATGTGATTTGGATAACACTTTACAATAAGGGTCACTAAGTTAAGGGTTAGTTAATGCATAATAAGGGTTAGTTAATGCTTAATAGCATTAACTAACCCTTAATTAACAGTTAACTAAAGTGTAATTTACTAATGGTGTTCATGTTAACTAAGGTATTATACATTATTTAATAGCTTATAAAGATGACTTCAATAATGTATAAATTAATACCTTAGTTAACATGAACACCATTAGTAAATGATTACTAGACACATTAGTTAACTGTTAATTAAGGGTTAGTTAATGCTTATTAAGCATTAACTAACCCTTAACTTAGTGACCCTTATTGTAAAGTGTTACCGTGATTTGTTATGAATGTGCTGCAGAACAGGAACCTGCTGTAAAATAACTGAGTCAGGCCAATCTAACTGGAACATGTTTTTAACACCTGTAATGTTACTTTTGAATCTTTCCTGTATAATAAAATGAGAATGAAATTAAATTAAAAAAATATGGCAGCAGCTGGACCTTGCCTAGATCAGAAGAGAGGCCAACATCAACCTTTAAACAACTGCAGGACTGTATGGGACAGTCTGGACACTCCATGCGTTGATCAATTCTACAATAAAAATCAAACTACATCATATCCATTATATCAGAGTTGGACGACACTGACTGGACCATATTTGATTTTTATTAAAAGGCAGATGTCAGTCTGATATATTGGCAAACTGATACAGTATATCAGTCTGATCTGTAACTGACCCGGAAGTAGATGATGGTCGCCGCCACCATGACTCCAATACTCTGCAGCAGGTCGCCGACCACGTGGATAAACGCCGCGCGGACGCTGGTGTTGCCGTGGCCACCGAGGAGCGTGTGGGAGTGGCCGTGAGCGACGGGACTCTGGCCGTCCTCGTCTATCTGGTGGTAGCCGGCACCGTGGGCGTGGAAAGTGGTGGAATGGTGGAGGATATAGGCCATACTAGAGAGAGAGAGAGAGATTGATTGTACACAGGGAACATTATACTGCATTCATGTTGAGCCTGGTCTCATGGCGTTTCGTGAAAAGAGCACAATGTCTTCAAATGCAAATGTGTGCTCAGTGCACACCAAGTGAGAGAAGTACATTTACCCACTAGGAAAGGATTATGTGAAGGAGCCACAACTAGAAAGTTTCTCTTATTTAACTGTATCCCAAACCGGAGTCATTCCTATGTTCCCAGGGTCCTATGTTCCCAGGGTCCTATGTTCCCCAAATTTATATGGCACATAATGGGAACATGACAAAGGGTCCTATGTTCCCAGGGTCCTATGTTCCCCAAATTTATATGGCACATAATGGGAACATGACAAACGGTCCAATGTTCCCAGGGTCCTATGTTCCCAGGGTCCTAGGTTCCCCAGCTCTATATAGCACATAATGGGAACCTGAAAAAGATGTCCCCCAGCTCTGTATTCACTTAATATGGTTAGTTAGGGTTGGGTTAGGGTTAGGGTTAAACATAGGACCCTGGGAACATAGACCCTGGGAGGGCAAATATGTAGAACTGGGGAACATAGGACCCTGGGAACATAGGAACCTTTGTCATGTTCCCATTATGTGCCATATAAATCTGGGGAACACAGGACCCTGGGAACATAGGACCTTGGGAATATAGATACGCTCCCACCAAAACCTTACCCTAACCCTAACTAAAACAAATTGTTTCAGTTGCCTACCCTTAACCTTAATTTAAGTTATTTTACTTGGCCAAACTGAACCGTTAGCTAACCAATTCGCATGACGAACAGGTGAAAATGGTGTGTCCAATTGTCACATAATCGTTTTGTGGTGAAGGAATGTAATCTTAACATAATTTGTGTCCACTACATATAATCTGTTGTTTGCAGATTGTTTGGTTTTACAGCAAACCAAACTGGAGCCTGTCTCAAAGGACTTTACAGTGAACGAGCCAACCTATCTAACAAATCAACAATCACAAAGTATTTTCTAAGTAGTATTTCCTGCCATGGCATTTTAAATGTGATCACAAAATGACTTATGTGATGAAAATTGTTCAGTTTGTTGGTTTTATTTGAAATGAATCTATCATTCTCTACACTTGACTACAGATATTTCCTTGCAGGTGACAGGAATTAAAACATTGAGAAATCGGGTCCATCACCAAAACCCAAGTTCCTAAGTAGTATTTACCTGCTGAAAGCTGAGGTGAACGGTATTTCCTAGTTCCTAGTAGTATTTCCTAGTAGTATTTCTAGTAGTTTCTTGAACAGTGCAGTTTTCGATACAATTTTGGCCATAATTACATACTATGTCACAAATTCAAATGTAATATACTCATGAACACCCGGAATGCTGAGAAGCGCTCACATGATGTTGACGATGACGGCGCAGCCAGAGGTGACTAACATCACGTGGCCGTCGATCTCGTAGTCGTTGCGTATGATCCTCTCGATGGCTAAATAGACCAGAACACCCGTAACGATCCAGATGGACATGACTGAGACTAGTGCCCCGAGGATCTCTGTCAGCAGAATAGAATAGAATAGAATAGAATAGGATAGAATAGAAAGACAGTAACAATCAGAATCACTTTAATGGCCAAGCACAATAGGTGTACAAGAATTTGTCTTGTTGCAGACATACTAGTAGTATGGTACCGACACACATGGTACAGGACAACAGACCCCTAAAAGACTAACGTAGTAGTAGGCTACATTAAGTTCCATAACCAACAATATCTTATAGCAGTGATTCTCAACCTTTTTCATATCAAGGACCCCCAATGTAGTTCACATTAGGCCCACGGACCCCTATTTGACCTAAACCTGAGAATATTTTTATTGTTTGATACGATTTTGTCCAAAATTTCCGTGACTATCTCTATTGTAGGTAGACGAGTTAACAGTGAAACTAGGACCAAAATAGTCTACATTGATTCAACATTCTTGCAAATTAAATAATGGTGAAGTTTAACATTTCATCATTTTGCTGTGGACCCCCTGGAACCCCCCCAAGGACCCCTGGTGGTCCCCGGACCCCACGTTGAGAACCACTGTCCTATAGAACCAGAACCTTCAACTCCTACCTAATGTTGGACAAAGACCTGTAAGATCTCACCAAACTTCTAAGATTACACCAAGAATTTACATAGACTTACAATTGGGACCTACACACGTGTAGCATCACTGTGATGTTAGCTTTACTTAGACTTACAATGAAGATCCAGGAGTTAGACACAGGTAGTTTAGTTGTAACGTTAGCTTTATATAGACTTATAATGGAGACCTAGGAGTTAGACACATGTAGTTTAGTTGTAATGTTAGCTTTACTTAGACTTACAATAGAGACCCAGGAGTTAGACACATGTAGTTTAGTTGTAACATTAGCTTAGATTTACAATAGGGACCCAGGAGTTAGACACATGTAGTTTAGTTGTAATGCTAGCTTTACATAGACTTACAATAGGGACCTGTGAGACACTCATGTAGCTTAGCTGTAACGTTAACTTTACATAGACTTACAATGGAGACCCAGGAGATAGACACATGTAGTTTAGGTGTAATGCTGCGTTCACGTATATCAACCCCAGTTGAGCTGGGTTAGAGTGTTAACACCTATGCTACAGTGCATTTATTATGGGCATATTCATATGGTTATGCTTTAGAGGATAGTGACACTTTGATAGGCTTCTCCTTAGACACATCTGGCCCCTGCATGTGTAAACCTGTCATAAAAAACACATCCTTGGATATAAATCAAAATGAACATAATCTCCTGAACCCTATTATGTATCTGGTGCCAATAGTTCTGGATTAAAGGGCAGTCCCAGAGTGCATGTACTAGAGTTCCCACAGATCCTTGACACTTCCAACAGTTAACGGCATCCTTAAGCCCAAATTGATGTAATCTTGATGGTGTCCATAGTAAAGCATCCAATTGGGGTCTGAATGTTAAATACTGCAGACCATTTTGACTGACTGATTCATTTATTCATTCATTCAGTCTATCCCTCCCTCCCTCCCTCCATCCATCCATCCATCCATCCATCAATCCATCCATCCATCCAATCATCCAATCATCCATTTATCCATTCTAAGGTAGCTTAGCTCTGGTCCTGAGTCTGACCTTTATAAACAATTCTTATTCATTAATCAATCAATTTATGTAAATCACCCATCCATCGAAGCATCCATCCATCCATTCGGAGCTGTCTAATCTCTGGTCCTGACCTGATCTGTGCCAGCCAAAGTTCATGGTTTTGGTGGGCGGTCTGGAGGAGATCCACAGGGAGAACAGGCTCACCATCATGCTGCCAAAGTCTGTCAGGAGGTGGGCTGCGTCTGTCATGATGGCCAGGCTGTGGGCCAGGTAGCCTCCTGGAGGAAAACAGAAAATTAACGGATCAGAGCAGTGTGACAGACGTTCCTGTTAACCTGCCAAATCACCCGGACCAGTCCCACAACACTGTTTACACCTGGAAACCACTGCGGGCGTGTCCAGGTGAGCAGTCCTAACAGCGCTAGTGGATTTTAAATAAACGACTGTCAAGCCGCCTTTGGATGGATATAGCGATTTCCTCAACCGAAATATATCCTGCAAGCTGTTGTGGATGACAGATATTGGTAAGAATAACCCCCTAATCCAGCCCAGTGCAGACTACAGTTTCCTTTTACCTCCACATAGCATGGTGAGCTGGACACATGTGCAAATTGGTCACAGTTCAAGAAATGCGACTATGGTGTATACGGGAGCGTATGTTCCCAGGGTCCTATGTTCCCAGGGTCCTATGTTCCCAGGGTCCTATGTTCCCAGGGTCCTAAATTCCCAAGTTCCTATGTTCCCAGAGTCCTATGTTCCCAGGGTCCTAAGTTCCCAAGTTCCTATGTTCCCAGGGTCCTAAGTTCCCAGGGTCCTATGTTCCCAAGGTCCTTTGTTCCCAGGGTCTTATGTTCCCAGGGTCCTATGTTTCCAAGGTCCTTTGTTCCCAGGGTCCTATGTTCCCAGGGTCCTATGTTCCCAGGGTCCTATGTTCCCAAGGTCCTTTGTTCCCAGGGTCCTATGTTCCCAGGGTCCTAAATTCCCAAGGTCCTATGTTCCCAGGGTCCTATGTTCCCCAGTTCAATATTCTGTTAACACACATTAACCCTCCTATTGTGTTCGGGTCAAATTTGACCCGTTTCAAGTTAAAATATTTCATAAATATTATCCAGTTTTTTTTATTGGAACAAGGCTTCAAAACAGCTATATAAACACAACAAAACCAATGGTTATCATTTTATTTGACTTTGAAGGTCTCTAAAAAAAATTGTTACATCTGTGGTGTTCCGGGTCAAATCTGACCCAAGAGAATATGGAGTATATAGGGTCTGGGTGGTTCTGTGGATAACATTTTACTCAAACTTGACTCAAACTCTTGTTGGGTTGGGTTTGATCCACAAAACTACCCAGAATGTTTTATTGCTGCATGCCATACTATTAAAAACCAATGTTCTCTGTGGGTCAGATTTTACCCTATTTTTGATGATTTGGTTTGGGGAACATCTTTTTCAGGTTCCCATTATGTGCAATATAGAGCTGGGGAACATAGGACCCTGGTAACATAGGACCTTGGGAACATAGGACCCTGGGAACATAGGACCCTTTGTCATGTTCCCTTTATGTGCCATATACATCTGGGGAACATAGGACCCTGGGAACATAGGACCCTGGGAACATAGGAATAACTCCGGTGTTATACATGTCCTAACTGGCATCTATTGCTCCACATATCTTACTGCAGGTTTGAATATTTCACTCAATATAAGTGTGCTAAAGATTCACTGAAGCGGATACAGAATATGTATATGACATTGTCGTACAGTATGGGAAAAATCAGAGGTGTTAATTATGCCTGCCTTGGCCATTTATAGGTCTTAGATGCATTCAATACTGACATCCCATTTTTCCCCAAGAGTAATGCCTTAGGAAAAAGAGGTGTGACATTATTTTATATTCTATCATAAAAATCTGGGCAGTCAGCCACTGAATACGAGTTATTTTATACCCCCTGCAATAAAGAAGTTTTGTGTTCAAACTAAAAAAAAGAATAAAAGTTCCTTAAAGCTCTCTCTCCTTAAAGCACTGCTTTGTAGTTCCTTTCACAGAGAAGTGTGGAGATATTCTAGCATTCACCATTGTGCCTATAAATGAATATATAAAGTAACATATTTATTGGCTCTGAGTGTGGGAAATCTAGGAGATAATGGAGGTGAATATTGGACGTTTGGATTCAGAACACTAGGATTATGCTGTTTGGAGTAATTTTATGGTCCTTTTTTTTTGCCCTTTTTGGAATTTCACCAGGGTTTCATCTGACTTGAGAGTGAGCAGATAATGACAATTTTCATTTTTGGATGAACTATTTCTATAAGATTGCTGCCATGGAACATTTGCTGATATTGTTGAATGAGAATTGGTTTGGTGCGTTTGATGTTTTACCTCCTTTTTATGCTGACATAAATCTTTATGGCCTAAGCATATCATAGCAAGTAGTATCAAACTGATGTAAGTTATGAGGATAGGGTCTTTAAAGGAAAAAACGGTAACACTTTACAATAAGGGTACACTAAGTTAAGGGTTAGTTAATTAACAGTTAACTAATATGTAATTTACTAATGGTGTTCATGTTAACTAAGGTATTCATTTATACATTATTTAATAGTTTATAAAGATGACTATTAAATAATGTATAAATTAATACCTTAGTTAACATGAACACCATTAGTAAATGATTACCAGACACATTAGTTAACTGTTAATTAAGGGTTAGTTAATGCTTATTAATCATTAACTAACCCTTAACTTAGTGACCCTTATTGTAAAGTGTTACCCATAAATCTTTATGGCCTAAACATATCATAGCAAGTAGTATCAAATTGATGTAAGTTATGAGGATAGGGTCTTTGAAGGAAAAAACCCATCAATACTTTACTGAAAATATAATTGATTTTTGTTCATGTTGGTGGTCAGTTGCCTAAGGATGATAACCAAATGGAGGTCATAGTTAACCTTCCTTTTTATTTAACACCAATGGGCTTCCTATTAGGGCTGAACGATTTTGAAAAAATATCTAATTGCGATTATTTTGACTGATATTGCAATTGCGATACGATTCGCGATATTAGCGGGAATGATCATTTTTACATCATTATTCTCATTTTCACTGAAAAACGTATTAAAATGATTATGGTGTGATTTTTGCGGGGATCTGTACCAAACAAAAATGTTTTCTTAAGTCTGTAGAATATGATGTGTAGGCCAGGACATCTCTGCAGCACCACAATATTTCATTTCAAATGGTATTTTGACACATTTCACCTTTTAACAAATATTGCGCCTCCTGCGATTTGAAAATTGCAGTCGGCCATATTGCGATTTCGATACAATTTTCGATTAATTGTTCAGCCCTACTTCCTATGATGCGACCGAAAACGGCCTCTCTTCCGTTTAAAGTTCTGTGAGCTAGAAATCTGCATGTCTGAGCTCGTGTCATTTTTTTCCCCTCCTCATATGAACTCTTACCTATGACCTCGCCGATCATGAAGACGAGGCAGACGGCTGAAGCGATGTAGAGCTTCTTCTTGGCCAGCAGCTTGTCCCCTCCGTCCTCACGGGGCACCGCGGCCGCCTTGGCGCCGTGGCAGTGGGCGCCGACGGGCCGCTTCAGCTCGATGGCGCCGGGCATGCCCCCGTTCTCGAAGGGGAAGCTGGGATACTCCTCTTTGGAGTCGGAAAATGAGCTGTAGGGATCCAGGAAATACGATGACATGAGTGAATCTCTGAGTGAATACATGAAATTGAGCATCATTTCTTTCATGATTCAAGTTCAAATTCAGGTTTATTTATATAGCCCTTCATCACAAGATAATTGTCTCAAAGGACAATCAACAATCAACCATAGGACAGAATGATAATAATCATTATCATCATCAATAATTACATTTTGTTGAATGTAAACACTCTACATCAGTGTTTCTCAACCTTTTTCATATCAAGGACCCCTAATTTAGTACAAATTAAGGCCATGGACCCCCATTTGTTGAGATTTTATCTCTCAGACCCAAATCTGAGAATATTTTTATTGTTAGATATGATTTTGTCCAGAAATCTATGACTATCTGTATTGTAGGTAGAGAGATAACAGAGAAACTATGATCAAAACATGATCATCATTCTTCTACATTCTCTAGTTGTGTTCACTTTTTGTAAATGAAATGATGGTGAAGTTTAACAATTGATCAATTTGCTGGGGACCCCCTGGAACCCCCTCAAGGACCCCTGGTGGTCCCCGGACCCCACGTTGAGAACCACTGCTCTACATGATGCAACCATGCAAAAAGGGACATTTCCATTAGGGTAAGACCAATATGGGTGTTTTGAAGAGCAACACCGAAACCGACACTCGTACCGTTATTTTATGGATTGAAGCTGCTAATATTCAATATCTTCAAATTTGACCATTCTCATGCCATAAAATTCAGAGTTTCCCCCAGAATTTTATACTTGTCAGGGTGGGGAAATAGACCATGATGGGAGGCTAAAACTCACAAAAAAATGTAATTACCCAGGATGATACTAGTGGTCATAAAATGTATTGATGGATACTTGTGTGGAATTTGATCAAAATGTCTCATTAGATCATCGGTTCAGGTTGAAAGATTCCCATAGACAACCAGTGCAGTATTGATCAATTGTATAATAAATATGTAATCAATCAAACTGCATCATACCCATCATATCAGATGGTGGTCGACACTGACTAGACCAGATCCCATTTTTAATAAAAGGACAATATCGGCCTCATATATCAATCTAACTCTAGTTTCAATAGCTATCCATGTTGCACAAGTGCTACATGGTTTTAAAGGTTGAGTGTTTAACTACTCAGTGTTTCACCTGAGAATTACACATGTGACACAACACACATCAGACTGGAATCTAATCAACAGAGTGGATGAAATGCTGACTTCTCCATTTTCCCCTCACACACACACACACACACACACACACCCAGGTTGCCGTTCTCTCCGTGTGCAGTGAGGAGCTGCGATGATGTGGCTAATGAGGTGGAAAAAAACTAATTTGGGCTCACTGGAGATAACCACACACACACACACACACACACACACTCGCTTTCTCACACTCGCAGGCTAATACACACACTTTCACATAAGAGATTGCCAATGCTCCCTGATTAAGCGTTATCACAGAAACACACACACACGCACACGCACACACACACACACTCTCAGGGGATGTCCAAGCTGAAAGGGATCAGCCAAGTGGAAAACAGATTCTGTTCAATTACACCACTGGGACATAAGAGCAAACACCCCCCCCAACACACACACACACACACACTCTGAAGCCGTGGGGTATGTTCAAATCTAAGCATATAGGCACCATATGTTGGGATCATACATGTAGACAAAACATGCAGACTGTCTGTGAAAGATTAGTACAAAATACTCTCAACCAAACACATGTAGCAGCACACACACAGGTGAGTATGCACACACACACACACACACACACACAGTATTGAATGGCATGGCAACAACATGGTCATAAATAATGTCTAAATATACATATACATAACAATAAGGCTAGAGAAAGAGAGATACCAGAAAAACGCTCTCAGGCACTGATGCTTGTTTTCACGTTTCAGCACTTTGGCCGTCTGTCTATGTCACCGCGCAGTGGTTCTCAACGCGGGGTCCGGGGACCACCGCGGGGTCCTTGAGGGGGTTCCGGGGGGGGGTCCCCGAGCAAATTGACGAATTGTTCAGCTTCAGCGTTATTTCATTTACAAGAAGTGAACACAATTAGAGAATGTAGAAGAATGACTGTTTTGATCATAGTTTCTCTGTTATCTCTCTACCTACAATACAGATAGTCATGGGATTCTGGACAAAATCATATCTAACAATAAAAATATTCTTGATTTGGGACAGAGAGAAAAAATCTCATCAAATGGGGGTCCTTAATTTCTCATTACATAAACATTAATTATCCATTAAAAATAACACAGCTTTAAAAAAAAAAAAAAAAGTAAGGTTAGTAGTGGAGACACCAGAAATTAAGGGACTTTTCATGCCTTTTGTGCATGATTTACAAGGTTATTAGTGAGTTATTAATGAAAAGTTCCTGTCTCCCTGGATTTTACATTAAATTAGAAAGTAAGCAGTCAAACATTAAGGGGAGTTTAAGGTGGTTTAGATGGGGTCTCCTCCATTAATAACTCCCTTAACTCATTTTGAAGGGATTTTGCATGAATTAAGGGGTGAATTAAGGGATTATTTTAAGGGATTCCTGGTTCGCAGAGTAAATGTGTCTAAAAAAAAAAAAAATCTACAACCATTCCTCTGTCCCCGGAATGATCATGTATGTTTGAGCAGTGGTTGTCAAGCTGGGGTTCGGGGACCTCCGGGGGTCCTTGAGGGGATTCCGGAGTGTCCTAGAGTAATTTCGCTAGAATTTAATTCGCTAGAAACGATCCCAGTTAGAGAATGTATAAGAAGAAGTGAGGTGTGAAGCTGAAGCCAGGAGGAAGACGACCTCCAGGGGGAACAGGCCATGAGGACTGTGTTTACAGCCAAGTGATCTAAACTGGCCTAGTTTACTGACTTCCAGTCCACTGTGAGGGCCATAATGTTTTTAATCTTAGTCTTTAACCCTCTGTCTATGATAGTCTATCCACTGGCAGAGCACTTACCTACTTACCACTATCTTGTCATCCTTTATTTTGATGAATTATACCGTCCAGATGAAAGATGGGGAGGGAAATTTGCTTGTGTTCTGAGTTAGGCAGTGATGTATTGGTAAATAAAGTCCTTATCTTCAACTAACTTATCAGTTTGACATAACTTTCTGATGTCTGCTATGGATTTACGTCATTAAGATTTGTATAAGCCTAAAATGGTGGTAAAATCTATTCCTCAATTTAAAAAAAACAACAAAAAACAGGTAAAATGTATTAAAGTGGGTTTTAGCCTTCACTACATCCCTGCATGTTAGGAAATGCCATGTGCTCCAATTCGTTTAAAGAGGTAATAGGTAACGTTTTTATGGCATAAAATGACTATATCTAGGTTGATAAGGTTATTGATCAATATCAATGACTCAATGGCTATGAGATTTATGGCTTTCAAAACTGTGTTTCAGAACAAAAACTCCCCGTCCACTGGAGTTCAACACACTCCAGCAGTGCTTTTCAGACCCCCTCTGATGAGGAGTCAGCTGATATGGAGTGAATGATATGTAGTATGAATTTATTGTAAGACAGCATCAAAAATAGTATGTCCACCTGTATTGCTTGGATGGGCACAAACAAGCTTTAAAACTCTTTAGAACTTAACCTTGTTTATAACTCTGCGTTACCACTTTAACTCCTTGGTTTGCAACATGACAACACTTAACGCACACTTGGTCTCCTACATTTTCAAAATATCGGACGGTCATCATTTTGGAATATAGCTTATTCAATATCCCACAGGGGCGAGTGTACGACAGTTGCTGGCGATATCACTGAACACTGCAGGGACCTGAGGGAGTATTCATCGGTCTGTGAAATGATATGATGTGAAGAGCTGCCCTCTGAAATAATAACCATCAAGCACTTAATTCCAACTGCAATCTACCATATCAGAGCGCCATACAATATTTCATATTGACATGGCGATGCCTGCAGCGAAAAAGGATTGCTAAACAGCAGAAAATGAGCGAGGTCTTTTCTTTCTAGGGAATAGGATTGGCCAAAACCCTCTACAGGACTAGTCAAAACCATGAAGACGTGACGTATCTTAAATGAACTAATCAAAATTTTACCCGGAGAAAAAATGCAATTCATATTCCACGACATGAGGTGCAGTTATACCTCTGTTTCCTGTGGAGCTGGAGCCATTCCAGTGACACAGTGCAGTAGCAAGGCTGTGGCTTTGGTAGAGAGGCTTTCAAGAGTTAGCTAACGTTAGAGGCAACAGGGATAGTGGTTTAGCCAGGAGTCATTCCTATGTTCCCAAGGTCCTATATGTTCCCAGGGTCCTATGTTCCCAAGGTCCTATATGTTCCCAGGGTCCTATGTTACCAGGGTCCTATGTTCCCAGGGTCCTATATTCCCAGGGTCCTATGTTCCCCAGATTTATATGGCACATAATGGGAACATGATGAAGGGTCCTATGTTCCCAGGGTCCTATGTTCCCCAGTTCTACATATGTGCTCTCCCAAGGTCCTATGTTCCCAGGGTCCTATGTTCCCAAGGTCCTATATGTTCCCAGGGTCCTATGTTACCAGGGCCATATGTTCGTAGGGTCCTATGCTCCCAGGGTCCTATGTTACCAGGGTCCTATGCTCCCAGGGTCCTATGTTACCAGGGTCCTATGTTCCCCAGATTTATATGGCACATAATGGGAGCATGACGAAGGGTCCTATGTTCCCAGGGTCCTATGTTCCCCAGTTCTACATATGTGCTCTCCCAAGGTCCTATGTTCCCAGGGTCCTATGTTCCCAAGGTCCTATGTTCCCAAGGTCCTATGTTACCAGGGTCCTATGTTCCCAAGGTCCTATGTTCCCAAGGTCCTATGTTACCAGGGTCCTATGTTCCCAAGGTCCTATGTTACCAGGGTCCTATGTTCCCCAGCTCTATATAGTACATAATGGGAACCTGAAAAAGATGTTCCCCAGCTCTGTATTTGCTTAATATGCAGTTAGGGTTAGGGTTAGACATAGGACCCTGGGAACATAGGACCCTTTGTCTTGTTCCCATTATGTGCCATATAAATCTGGGGAACATAGGACCCTGGGAACATAGGACTCTGGGGAACACAGATACACTCCCGTTTAGCCATGCTCAGCAAATCAGCTAGCATGATAGCTTGACAGCCACAAAGCTAAACATGTGTAGCTCTGTCTTTGTGGACAAAATGTCAGTTAGACAAAACAGTCACAGACAAAACATAATAAAAGAGAATGCTAAGGTAAGGCAGTGTGGTATTGTTGTTGGAATTTTAAGCTAGCCTAGGCTACTGCAGTGGTTCTCAACATGGGGTCCGGGGACCACCAGGAGTCCTTGAAGGACTTGTTAAACTTCACTATTATTTCATTCACAAGAAGTTAACACAATTAGCGAATGTAGAAGAATGACTATTGTGATCATATTTTCACTGTTATCTCTCTACCTACAATACAGATAGTCATGGAATTCAGAACAAAATCATATTTGACAATAAAAAATATTCTCAGATTTGGGTCAGAGAGAAAAAGTCTCATCAAATGGGGGTCCGTGGCTCTAATGTGGACTAAATTAGGGATCCTTGATACGAAAAAAAGTTGAGAATCACTGGCCTACTGTCATGGCCAAGCTAACATAAAGAGTTGTAAAACTTGTTAAATGTAGCGCGTCTTTGCAAAGATCAAATGTAAAACGGTCAAGACAGAAAGTCTCAGGAACTGAATGCACTGACTTATACTGCTGTTGGACAAATTACAAAAAAAGTGAACTGTTCTTTTAGCTTCTCATAGCATAAACATTTCATGGCCCAGGTCCCTGAGCGCCTCCTAGTGTTTACGAAAAGAAACTGGTCTACCAGGTATGGCAAGATATGGCCACTGACCATACAAGCCCACATTTGATCTTGTATCATTATAATAGAGAGCAAAGATCAAACATAAAAACACCAGAAAATGTATTTGGAAGCCAAATCTAAAAAAAGAAATCGTATCAGGGAGCATTCAGGACCAAACTTCCCTCTAAGCTGATAGTTTAATGCATCTATCTCTAATAATTTATGACATCGACCAAGTAATAATATCTTACCAGTCTGTACTTCTAATAATTTTTCACACGGACCAAATAATATCTTGTCAGTCCCTACTTCTAATAATTTGTCACAATGACCAAATAATATCTTATCAGTCAGAAATGTAGTGAATATCAGCAGGTTTGGACATTTTGGTGGTAAATGAATTAATAGTTAAAGATATGTGATTGGATAGAGTGTTATTGAGCATCAGCTGTTGGGTGCTGCTTTTAAAAAGGGCCCCATTATAGGAATTACATTTAGTCTTTTCAGATATGTATATATATATATATATACACAAACACAGTACAGTGTTGTTTTAGTGGTTAAATTTAATGTTATTGCATTGTTAAAAAGCCATTTTTCCAGGCAGTTTCAGACCAGTAAAGGCATCACAATTGGACTTGGCCCTGATTGGCTCCCTCACTAAACCTACAGCTCGCCTAATTATGCTGCCTTCAGGTCCTGTCGGAAATATCCAAATTATGAAGGAATTTGTTCATAGAAATGAATTAAACAAACATTCATTACATTGTTGCATGTTCTGTTCTTCATTGTGTTGCTGCAGCACAAAGTAGCTCTATGCTGCTTGATTTAAAAATAAAACAACAGACGCCAGAAAAACTACTTTTGTTACAGACGAAAAAACAAAACAAAACAAAAAACACTGGAATGCCCGAAAAGTCATATTTGCGGCCGTGAACGAAGAGCACTTGAAAGCAGCATTAGCTACCTTACAGGCTGTTAGGGCGATAATGAGGTTTTTGTTTTGTTTCTCTTTCATTCCGTTTGTTGTAAAAGTTAAAATATCGTGTTTAAACATCGCTTGCAGATTCTGAGAAACGGAATAAAAAATAATCTGGATTTTAAACAGTGTGCGATGCTGCTACAGCCTGTCTAGCTACTGTATACGCCACTTCGATGCCAGCTGGGGGAACATGACACAGCAAGCACACACACGCACACACACACACACACACAGAAGGAGCAAATGGTGCATGAAATCCCAAATGCGGTGCCATATGCACACACTCATTCAAACACACAGGACCGCATGCAAACCATCTCTCTCTAAAGCTAAATCTTCACAATTGTATTTTCGGGGGTGATGGATATTTCATTTTTTTTTCCTTACAAATGAATCCAATATGTCATTATAGTCTATATATACATATATAGCCTATATATATATATATTTTAAATGCACTGTTATAATAAATAGCCTATTTATAAATGGCTGGTTTCACTCATTAGAGTTTATTTCACAATACATCCATCCAGTATCGGCTTTCCTCTGACAGCTGTGGTAATCACACCTACCGTAATTAGCCTAATAGTGTGTAAAGTTTCTGTCAGGTCGCATCCTTCCTAAACGGCAAATTGCTTGGGAAAAGTGGGGAAAAGAGCTGCTTTGGGACGGTGAACGACTTCATAGGAGGGATCAATTTAATTCCCATTATCCTGTACGGTTAAAATGAGCTAGTTGTGATTGAGTAGGCCTACAAAAAGATGCAACAGAACAGAACAGAACATCTGGAGATTCAGTTTAAAGCAATATTCCACTTAGTTTTAACATGGGGTGTTATTCGGCTCTTGGCCGCTATGAAAACCAGAGTATAAACTAGCCTACTCACCAAGATTGGATGCGAGTTTGTAGTGTTTGAATGAGGCCATGGAAATATCCTGAAAACTTACATTTAAGACGTTTGTGAACCGATTCAACAGCATATGCTGCTTCTAAGACAATAGAGCAGTAATTAGTTATTATTATTCTTGGTTTACACAAAATTTAGGCTAGTATTCAAAAATAAAAGTAGATCCGGTCTCCCAAACAGGCACTTACTCCTAAATGGTATTCCTCCGCTACGTTCTGTCTATCAATAAAAATGCTAGTTGGCGAAATGACGTTCTAGAAACTTCGACCAAAAGTCAATTGAAAATCACAGCAGCAGGATCTATTGTTGCATCTGTTCACAAATGTGTTAAATGAAAGTTTTCAGGCTATTTTCGTGGCCTCGTTCAAATGAATGGGAAGTGAAAATTCGAACGTCACAAACTCGTCCAGCTGAATCCAATCTTGGTGAGTAGTTTATGGTTTTCATGGAGGTCACGTGCCAACTAACCCCCATGTTAAAACTAAATGGAATGTTGCTGTAAGGCTTTGCGGAGCGAGACCGAGGAACTATTTCATCCCATTCTGCCGCAATTAAAGGCTACAATGAATTCGTTCGAAATTATTATTTTCAGTATGAGGTAACTTTCCACTTCTGCTTTTAGTGCGACGTTGAGGAAATCGCCTAGGTGTGTTTTCCAGCCGGCCCGGCGGGGATGGGTGGTGCTCGTGGTAAATGAACCGTTGAGCCCATAACACCCTCCTGATCAGTGATGAGGAATTGGATTCATTGCATTGCAGTACATTACAGAAATCAATAGGAAATGCTTTTGCTGTATCGGGCTAATCTGCGTGATTTGCTGCGCAGTAAAACTACATTTATTTGCTTGAATGAACTTTTGGTGCAATAGCCTATTTGGTCCAAGGTCCTAAATGAATTTCTTCTTCGACTATAGTTTAATTGGGATTATTAAAATAAGCGATGAGTTTTTCAATAGGCTAACCAGATCCATATTTTACAGTTTATACAGGTCCATATTTTATATAGATCTATATTAGATAACCAGGGCCACATTTGATATGTTTTTTGTCCACTAGATCCATATTTTAGGCTATGTATTTTGGTTAACCGTGTCCATATTTATTTATTTTTTGTTAACTAGGTCCATATTTTATATATTTTTTGTTAACTAACTCCATATTTTATATATCTTTTGTTAACTAACTCCATATTTTATATATTTTTTGTTAACTAGGTCCATATTTTAGGCTATATATCTTTTGTTAACTAGGTCCATATTTTATATATTTTTTTGTTAACTAACTCCATATTTTATATATATTTTTGGATAACCAGGTCTGTATCTTATTTTTTTGTTTGTTTTTTTGTTTGTTTTTTGTTTTAATAGGCTAAGTCCATTTTTAATAAGCATTGTTGTTATTAGCCTATTATTATTATTAGGCTACTATTAGGCTATTATTGTTGTTGTTATCGTTATTGATAGGCTATTGTTATTATTAGGCCTATTATTATTATCATTAGGCTATTATTATTATTTTGGCATAGCCAGGTCTATATTTAATATTTTTGGGGCATAACCAGGTCTATTTTATGAATTAATTTATTATTATTTTGATTACCAGCTCCATAGTTTACACATTATCTGGACAACCAGCTCCATATTTTCAGATTAAACTTTCAGATATGGAATGAATCTGCCTCGACAGCCCAAGCTGGCCCCAAGATGCTCATTTTAATATGGGCGTGCGCTGTGTTTTTCGTTATTAAATGACATTTTTTTCCAAAACCCTTGCGAATGATAACGAATCTGCAAAAAAAGATAATCAGCCACTTTGGATGCATAGCCCTATAGAAGTGTCTATTCCTTATTGTTCGAAATCAGCAGATGATGTTCTGCTCTGTCCCGGGCTGAGTGTGTGTAGGCTATAGGAGCCGCTGCCTCGCTAATGACAGATGATGAGTGTTTAGCATTGCTCGGTGAACTGGCCCCGGGGCCATTTGTCACACAGGCTGTCCAGAATCAAGCCAAGCATGGAAATGAATTTGTTCATTCACATAAAACAAACCCCCGCGCGAGCTGCTTCACATGCGGCACGCGGTCACACACACTGAACACCGATGTCCCCTCGCAAAACCCCTAAAAAAAACACTTTCTGTCAACTTCATGAATCTTAACAATTTTTCATATATTTTTTTTAATCAGATATAAGCTTAATGTAACCATTGGGTGTGTTCGGCTAACTTTGCAAGGTGCAGAACATGCAGCATAAAGCCTAAAATATCAATGAAACCATGCAGCCGAAACATGAACCATGACACACGCACGCGCACACACACACACACACACACACACACACTCACCTTTTCAGTTTTAGAGAATACATTTTCGCATTCTTCTCGTGTATCAGGTGCGACTTCTCCGAATTCGCCGCGGTAGTATCCATTTATTCTGTCGTGGGTGAGAAAAGACGAAAAAAAAAAAAAAGAAGGTGAATTTTTTTTTTTTTTTTAAACCCGAGGATGCTGCAAGGAGTTTCGGCGACAAATCGACCAATCCTTTTTTTTTTTCTTTTTTTTTTCTTTTAAAAGACGCTGGGAAAAGTCAGCCAAGACATGGCGGGCATGTCCTCAAAAAGAAAAAGGGATAAATTCCTTCATTGCAGTGTTCGAGCAGGTGGATGGAGGCGGTGTAGTCTCTCTCTCTCTCTCTCTCTCTCTCTCTGACTCTCTGAAGGAGGTTTGAACTTGACTGGAGTTATATGAGGCTGCAGCAGCGAGGCACAGCACGCGCACACACACACACACACACACACACACACACACACACACACACACTGCAGCTCCTATTACTGGACAAAACCCCTATATAGTGCATGGTGATCCTGCAGTTCAGCCAAGCAACCGCCAATATGAACACACATCAATTCTAGTTTCAGAAAAAGCAACGTGAAACATGAAATGGTGAAAATAGAGATTTGATGAAAATGCATGCGAATTGCAAAATGGAGTGATAAATTGATAAATCCAACGGATTTATCAATGAAAACGGTAGTGATTTGATAGACAGAGCCATATTTTTTCCATCATTTATCACCACTTTCTATCATTCAACATTGTCATTTATCATTTAAGCCTCCAGAATCTATAACTTTGTGGCAACTTCAATGAATATTATTTCTGTCATTAAGGTTAAAAAGGTGGATAAACTGAGTTAAGGTGAGTTATGCATGTATTGCAGAAATTTGTATAAAATTTATGTAAACGGCTGATTTTGACATCATGCAGGTTAATATTTTTTATATAGATATAGATATAGTAGCCTAGTTAACTTAAGTTTGATTTATGTCATTCTAAAAAGATAAACGGATTACTTTCATTCTAAAATGATAAACAGATTTCTGTCATTCTAAAAAGGATAAACAGATGTATGTCAGCCTTAAAAGATAAACAGATTTATATCAGTCTATATAAACGATTTATGTCAATCTATAAATATAAACATATTTATGTCAGTACAAACATAGTTTTACGTCAATCTAACCCACAAGATAAAAAGATTTATGTCAATTTGAAAACAGAGAGATTTATGTCAGATTAACAATATAAATAGTGTTATGTCAGTTTGAATAGATAAACAGAATTATGTCTGTTTGAAAAGATAAACAGATTTATGTAAATTTAACAAGATAAATATGTCAGTCTGAAAAGATGAACAGATTTATATCAGGCTAAAAAAAAGTGCTAATCAATTCTGTTTTAACTTGGTCGCAACTTTATTGGTCGGCCTACCAATTTTATGGCTCATAAGTATAAGAAAAAGATGATGCTACTATAAAATCCTTCGGTCTCAATTTAAAATGCTGCTAATGCTGCGTACTTATTTAACTGTAATGCAAAACAATATGCAAATCAATATTTGAAGGAAATGTTTGTATGAGTTATTATGATACAAGAGAGTTTGGCATGGCTCCAAGGCTGTGGTGTTTGTGGTGTTTGATCAGGCACGTGCACAACACGCATACACTAAAATAACACATTTGTCATTATTCATGATCAGCACTCTTCACGCCGCATTCAGGGCGTGTGGGAAAAGACGGTGTCAATTCTTTTCAGCCACCAGGATTGAGGTTGTCTGTAGGCTTTAGTTGCTCTTGATCAGCTTTTTCACTCATACATGTGCACACACGCATGCACTTTGTGGAGTTATACTTATGAGTTCATGTTTTACAGTAAATCAAACATTGCAATGTCAACCACAATGCAAAATCCCAGCAAACAGCTGTGTCCATTATTGGCATTTTAAAATGTGTGGTCACAAACTCACTGTACTTTCCCATCGGACTTGAATGCGGCATGTGCCTACGTTAATTTACGTCACGACGTCCGTCTGTTTGGTTTCCGCGCCGCTCTGACAGATATGGAAACATGGCAACGACAAGCAGCACCACGGAACAGACGCAGCAACACCGAGATGAAGGAGTGGAAGAAGACAGGTCTATGTCCAGATCTGACAGGTAGCGAGTAGAGGACGACTGGCTCTGGCACGGAGCACTAAACCGCTCTAACGGAGCACTGCAGTGGAAACAGCTAACGTTAAAGCTAGCTAACGTTGGCTAGCCTGCTAGCTCCCACACAGTCTTCCCACCGCCTTGTCAGCGTGGCTGGTATGAACAAAAGCCAAGGCTAACCCGGGTGATATGAAAGAAACTAGCAACATTTTCAGAAACATAATAAGAATAAATGTTCGACAAAGCGGCTGTGGTCGCATAAAGTTAGTAGCGAGTCGTTTGTAATATTACAGTAGAGTTCGAACATCTAAATAGCTGGCTGGATGCTACCCCTAGCGCCCATAAGATTCTGTAGAGAGAACGTCATGCCAAACTCCATTCAAAATCTTGCAATTTAATGCAGATTTGCTTATCGGCAAACACACATAGGCGGCAGAACATGATTTGAGAGTATTTACTTATCGTTAAGACCTTATGGTAAATTCGGCGTACAAGTGACCCACCAAGCAGTAGTTTATCTGAATAAAACTGTATCTTTTTGTGGAGGAAGATTGTGGTAATACCCGGGGAACCGATATTAGAAGTTGAAATATAATTGAAATAGGTGCTGCTTGGTGAACTGAATGTATGCCGAATTAAAGAGTGGGCCCAGTGGTGGTAAAAGGTCTAATGTCATGTTCTACCAGGTAATGTACCTCTGCCGATAGGGAAGGAAACATTAAGCTGTCTTGGTTTTGAATGGCGCTCGGCGTGACGTTTTCTCCCTATAAGCGAACGACACGCATGACATGTAGCCGGTCGGTCGCCCTGCTATCCTCAAAGCTGTTACTTTGTGGCTACTCTGGCCGGGTATTCGCTGATTCATCGGACGTGGCACCGAGGATGCGGAGAGGTATCAGGTGTCTTGTCTGGGAGCCGTGCTACGCTGCCCTAGCTGTGGGAACCGGGATATCCTGTAGCTGGGTGTGGGAGAGAGTGTGTCAGTACATTTCCGTTCAGATATTTTCTGGGTATTTACGATAGCTCTCCTCTATTCACATACAGGACAGCCACGGATAATTGAAGGTTTATGCTGAATTAGGCAGGTAATTCGAGATAGACTAGCTCTGCTGTGTGCTGTTCTCTCTTGTGTGGAGAGAACGTTAAGCCAAACTCCATTCAAAAAATCTGGCAGTTAGCCTCGCTTAAAGGGATAGTTCATTTTTTACATTTGCCGATTAAACCGCTAGTTTTTTGAATGGGGTTTGGTGTGACGCTCGCTCCATACAAGAGAGAAGGAGGGAGTCGTGACTATAGCCGCAGCATCTTCCAGCCAAGTGATGACAGCCTTACTCATGCGAGTGGCCGGCCCCGTATGCCGATGACGCTGTGTCCAGGGGGGCAAGCGGTGTGCTTTTCCTGGGGAGGGTCGGCGAGTGCCCCCCCGCCTCCCCCTCAACCACACCGACAGCAGAGCCTTCACTGCGGAGGGAGAGACTGTCCGAGAGGGAGACGCTAGAATGGACTCCCTCTCTTCCTCTCTCTGCAGGACAGTGAGTGCGGGGTATCTGCGGGTCTTTCAAAAGTTCATAAAAGTCTCTAAATTTAAATGTAAGGCCATAAAAACGATTACAATGTCTTAAATCCAGTCATCAGAAGCCTTGTCTCCTCTCTTAGATTAATAGAGAATAGGGTTAGTAGTACAATTGGACTTCCATGTCCCTGAACACAACTTTCATTAGCTGTGTTCATTCAGAATTAGGCAGGTTTTGACAGCTTTGTTTCTTTATTTTTGGTTTCAGATCGGTGTTAAATTCAATTCTGGTCAATATGTTTCGGCTTTGTGAGACCTGCAGATACCCTGGAGAGTCTTGACCTGCCTGTACTGGAGCAGTAGCATGGGGGCAGCTGTGAGCTTACAAGGCATCTCTGATGGCAACCAGCACATAACACAAGTTACTAGCCACAGGGCCTAGACTGTGACATTCATTCTCATTCATACAGCTGTAAATAAGAGTCAGTTCCTGTTCCATACTGTTGTTAGCATTTATATTAGTTAGGGTTAGACTGATGTAGGGCTGGGCGATAATTCAATATTATCATTTATCGTCTTTCAGTGGAGTCATATCGTGATGATATGAAGATATTTTGATATCGTGACACACATTTCTGCTGTCTAAATTGATGATGACAAGCAAATTTTACTTATAAACTCTAATAAAATGAGGTATGGTAGGAATATTATTTGAATATTTCTGTTTTGTTTGACATCACACCTAACATTACCATTCGGTTCAATGAGATGAACATTCATTTGATTATTTAACGTAATTTTGCATACATGAACCATGTCGTGATATATATTGATATCGAGAAAAATCCTTACGATTGTCATGATATTGATTTCAACCATATGATTCCATAGATCCATATGATCCATTCGATAAATCTGGCCCACTGATAAACTCTCTGTCCATCTTGTTGTCATGGTATCCGCGACGCCAGCGGGAGCGGAGACGACTCCCTGGACGGCCTCCCGAGCCACGCCCCCCGCTGCCCCTTGACCCCGTCGCTGTCGCCGCGGAAACGGACCACCAGCCAATCGAAGACGGAGCCCCCGCTGCTGAGGACCAACAAGAGGACCATCTACACCGCCGGCAGGCCGCCTTGGTACAACGTCACCGGGACCACCTTCAAAGAGGCCTTCGTCATCGGTGAGATTTTTTTTTTCCATGAACGCTCACCTGGCATCTGGATTACAAGGACTATATAACCAGTGGTGAGATCACTCTTTAGATTAAATGAAACTTTATTGATCCCTGTGGGGAAAATAGATCGTTGCGGCAGGATTCAGCTGGACAAAAAGAGTGGGATATGAGCACACAAATAGAATACACAATAAGCAATAAAAGGAGGGGACGGTGGAAAGTGTGTTTTAACAGTTTGGCCGCAAGAAAAAAGAGAAAGTGACGGAAAAGACCACAAGAGCTGCTACATTTGGCATTTGAACCACTTGAAGAAAGTGTTGGTGTGGTACATTCACACCGGCGGGTAGGGCTGAACAATTAATCGAAATTTTATCGAAATCGCAATATGGCCTACTGCAATTTTCAAATGCCGCAATATTTGTTAAAGGTGAAATGTGTCAAAATAGCATTTTAAAGTAAATATTGTGGTGCTGCAGAGATGTCCTGGCCTACACATCATATTCTACAGACTTAAGAAAACATCTTTGTTTGGCACAGATCCCCGCAAAAATCACACCATAATCATTTTAATACGTTTTTCAATGAAAATGAGAATAATGATGTAAAAATGATCATTCCCTCTAATATCGCAAATCATATCGCAATTGCAATATCAGTCAAAATAATCGCAATTAGATATTTTTTCAGAATCGTTAAGCCCTACTGGCTGGTCCCCGGAGTCCCGCGGCTCCCAGTAAATAATTTTACCATCCAGATGACTAGCTGAAATTATGTGCATGGGCAAATTCAAATTATAGTTCTAAACATTTAAAATTGAAGCTATTAAAGATAAATTTAGTGATTTTGGACCTATATATAATTTGTCTCTTACATCCCAGTAGTACTTGGACCCACGGACAATATTGACTCCCAAGCAGGGTTTCCGTTTGAAAAGATTCTGGAAGATTTCAATGTCCCCGGACAAACGGGAGAAATTCCGGTCAAATATTGTCTGTGTTTATTGAGCTTAAAAACAATTGATAGGCAGGCTGTATAAAGAATGACATCATCAAGGCATGTAGATTTATAATATCTTTTATTGAAAAGTAGGCTACTTTTGCTTATACATTATATTCCAAATAAAATAAGTCCCGTCAATAGACTCACGTGCATAACGCTCTCTCTCTCAAACACACACACAACGTTACCATGCAAAATAGAAAAATAGGATCCTCTACTATGAAGATTTGCACTTTACTTCGTTCCTGACATGTATTTTGTTGCCAAATAGCCATATGCTGTCACCATTACGCAATGCCAAAAACTACGTGTCCCTCTCACCATTACGCAATGCCAAAGGCGCAACGTATATGTCCCGTTAACCATCATAATAATCATCATTGCCAGTTGCTAAATACACAACCTACAACCAAGAAAAACACCACAGTAAATATGTAAAAAGCACAGCCCAGCAAAAAGTCATGAAAATAAACTGCAAAGGCATCTTACCTTCACCTGACACACACACACATCGGCCTTGATTGGTTAATACATTACGCTACATTCAAAACAATTTAGTAAATCCTCCCCAGTTGTGTCTCATGTCACTTAAATCAGCTCACGTAGAGCAATATTTATTATTACTTTACTGAAAGAGACTCAAAGCTACTCGTCGGGAGACAGACTGGGAGCAGAACTCAACCTGTTGCTGTAACTCAGTCTCAGTAAAACAAGGAGCACAATGTTCCAATAATTGTGCTTAGAGGGAATTATTTTCACCGGACATTATGACCGGAGAGATTTAAATGTCGGACTTCAACAGATTTTCCCGGTTAAAAAAAAAAAACCCAGCTCCCAAGTCAGCTGTTGCTTGAAATGGCGAGCTCCATTGCCTCTTTCTGCTAACAATGAGTCCATATGGGTTATGTCACTAATCAATGACCTAATTAGCAATGCTGTTTATATAACATGGTGATTATGGAAGGACATGAGACAAGTTCCTCTTTTTTTTTTGGCAGCAAGATGGCAAATCTTGTTAAAAGAAAAATGTAACTGCGCTCTGGTGTTTCTTTGGTTCCAAACCATAAAAAAACTAGAAGGGCACTCGGAGAGCGCAGACCTCCGCCAAGGTTCGTGCTCTTATTGCTTGTTCGTGAGTTGGATCGGGATCCGCTACAAAATGTAATGGGTTCTTCTAGGGCTGGGCAATATGTACCAAAAATCATATCTTGGTATTTTTAGGCTGAATGGCGATACACGATATATATCTCGGTATTTTCTACAAAGTGGGCTAAATGTTCAGTTGTAAGTAGGGCTGGGCGATATGGACAAAATCAAATATCACAATATCTCGATATCGATATTGGGACAATACTGTAGGGATGACTATTGGTGATTTCACAGAATATTTACACAATGAGATTTTTGATAAATAATCATCAGTAATGTGGATATAATGACTAAGTGGGTAAAGGCAAATGATAGAACAGCTAGAACAGTCTGGTAAGTTCAGAAAATGACATCACTTTACTGTAATGCAGCCTTTAAAACCAGGAAAAGACACTTATGCCATATCACGATATTACGATATCCAAAATCTAAGACGATATCTAGTCTCATATCACGATATCGATATAATATCGATATATTGCCCAGCCCTAGGTTCTTCCTTGGCCCATGCTACACCCTTCCACGAAGTTTCATGAAAATCGGGTCAGTAGTTTTCCCGTAATCCTGCTAACAGACAGACAAACAGACAAACAAACGGCACCGAAAACATAACCTCCTTGGCGGAGGTAATAAAAAGAGAGTCAGTGAACCTGGATAAAGTTGGGCTAATTGTCCATCCACCATCATCAATCTAGTTTCATTCCCAAACCTAATGCATTCCACACCTGCTAACACAGAACTGTTGTACTCAGTTACAAAGATAAACCAGTGCCTGAGTCAGCTGGGTTGACGGAATATACCGCAATGCAAGGTGAGGGAGCAAATTGAGGTTTTGTGGTATGAATGTGCAAGCTGGACAGTTTTCACTGGACTCGGCCTTCTGTAGCCAAAGTATTTTATTGAACGAGAGCGAGGCAGCAAGGCAGGGTATGAGTGTGTGAGAGTCTCCCAATCCAGCAGAGTGTGACAACAAGCAAAGTGCAGCAATATGTATATGTGAGGCTTAGGTCTCGCATAATTGTGTAATAGCTCGAGTTAAAGTAGTAGAAGTAAAACAAACACCTTTATTTACCAACTTGCACAACCAATTAATTAGGTTTAGATGAAAAATTAGGCATAAACGAAGGAACTCACATTTATCCATATGTAGTAATTGCAATGGTCTGTGAGCTTCTGTAAAACTAATATAGAGACAATAATATTAGTAGTTGTTTTTTGGACTCATAGTGCAATTGTTTGGCTACAGTCTAGATCAGTGGTTCTCAACGTGGGGTCCGGGGACCACAAGAGGTCCCCGAGGGGGTTCCAAGGGGTCCCCAGAAAAATTGATGAATTGTTAAACTTCAGCATTATTTAATTTACATGAAGTTAACACAATTAGAGAATGTAGAAGAATGACTGTTTTGATCATAGTTTCTCTGTTATCTCTCTACCTACAATACAGATAGTCATGGAATTCTGGACAAAATCATATCTGACAATAAAAATATTCTCAGATTTGGGTCCGAGAGACAAAATCTCATCAAATGGGGGTCTGTGGCTCTAATCTAGGTCTGTGGCATAATCTAGATTATAGATTATGCTACATGAGTTGTTTTGTTCGATGGTCATTTTATTTCCTTTTTGGAATTCTAAACAACCAGACCCCCCATTCACTCGAATTGTTGAGGCGGAGATTTTAGTTTTAGTTTATTACTTTATTTGACAGGGACAGTGCATATTAATAACATTTCTGAAAATATGCCAGAGTTAGCCAAAAAAAAGGCTAATTTTCATCCGTAGTCCCCGGGCAGGCAATAGTTGAAAGCACAAACGTTAAGAATAAAAACATTGAAAATACAATCAACGACAAAAACAGTGAAACATATGCAGATACAAGCAGAGCCGGCACTACATAGAGACAAAAAAGACAGCTCTTATGACACACAAAATCAACAATAGCATGACAACAATCAACAAATAGCATGACGACACAATGTTAGTCCTGGTGAAACGTGGGTATTATGTACAGAGCCTATGATAAGCAAGAGCAGCTCTTACTCTAAGCATAATAATGACAAATAAGAGAACAGGAAAACACCTCCCTGTTCTAGTGTTCACAAGTTTGATTTCTAATAAACCAGGCTCAGATGGTAAGTAGCTAACTCGCTGTGTGTGTAGCGGCCGTACAAACTTCATCTGAGTTTCCACTGACATGGGGCTGAGTAGATAATGACCGAATTTTCATTTTGGAATGCACCGTTCCTTTTAATGTTGTAGTTCAGGCTTGTTGTACTCCTGCTGCCTTGTTGCCATAACAGCAGATTACATGTTCTCAGGCGGAATGCGCGCTAATCACCCCATCGCCTTCCTTCCTCCATCGCACAGAAAATGACTAAACCTGGTGTTTTGCCACAGTCAGTTCAGTGAAGCAACTGTAACAAACAGTAATTACAAATGAGTTTCCTCTTCAGAGTACAACATCAAGTCCCTCATTGGACAAAAGAATAGGATGACATCACGTTTGCCACAACTTGGAAACGCTCATGTGTTGTAACTCGTCAGAATGCTGGAACAATGATGACCTATTGCAACAACTTGTTCACTTTTCATAAGTGTGGGTGATTTTATTACTATTACTAAATCCGATATGACATGAACGCGGCATCGTGACTGTAGTTCACCAACACTCTTTCGCTGCTTGACCACTAGGAGCGGGGGTCTTTTTTATAATGCTGGGTATTGGTAAAGACCTCATGATACGATACGTATCACGAGACATGGGTCACGATACGATTGTATCACGATACATTGCCATACGATACATATTGTGATACATTGCAATACTCATACATAATTTACTGAAAATTTAGAAATAGAGCTGAAAATACAACTTGCTGTGTACCACCTGGGTAGTCTAATATGTACATTATATTGATAACTCAGCGGACAAATTGAGTCAAAACTATTTAATTCAAAGGGATTTGAGGGAAATTTAATTCTCGTGAACGCGATATCTCAGGAACGCCTTGAGGCAATTTCTTCAAATTTGGCACAAACATCCACTTGGACTCAAGGATGAACTGATTCGAATTTGGTGGTCAAAGGTCAAGGTCACTGTGACCTCACAAAAGACATTTTTGGCCGTAACTCAAGAATTCATTTGCTAATTATGACAAAATTCCACACAAATGTCGAATAGGATCAAATGATGAAGTGATGACATTTTATATCCAAAAGTTCAAAGGTCAACTTCACTGTGACATCATAATGTTTTGCCTACCACTGTAGCTGAGAAAACGATCTTGGGTCATTCTACAAAAACGGTGGAAGTGCTGTCACTTACTTTTGCAGACACCAAAATCCTTTAAGTTGACCTAATAATCACATTAATTATATATGTTCAATAAATAAAGACTGTCCTTGCAATGATAAAACAAAGTTTATTGGCGGAGGCATACAACTGCTTTTTTTTTTTTCTCCATTTTTTTCCCCCATATTTTATTTGGGGGTTGTTCGATATCGCGGGAAATATCGCGATATTCACGAAATATCGATATCAAAACATATCGGATATATCAAAATGTCGAATTTAATCACTTTTTGGGAAATACTAACAACTTGGGCTCATAACTGTGTGCATGTTGTAGTCCAGTCGGGAATCTTAAGAGTTCATGATGCATCCAATTCACTACAGGCGTTTTTTTTTTTTTTTTTTTTTACAACGGGCCACCATCTTGCTGATCAGCACGGTAAAATATCTGCTTCAGGGCAAGTCTCAGCAGTGAAATGAACCGTGACGGAGAGAGTGAGAGACTCTGTGTGTGTGTGTGTGTGTGTGTATGTACACGCATGTGTGTGTGTGCGTTTGACATTTGCCAAAGCAATGTCCCGTGGTTAAACACATCAGATTGGCATGAGTGGGACGGCGCGGAGGGAGAGGTGGACATTATCTTTAGTAGGCAATCTGTTATTGTCAGCGGGCCGCAATGAACGGTTACAATTTCACACTCGGCTGTGCTGTGGTTGACGTGGGTCCCGGTTTTAAAAAAAAAAAAAAAAAAAAAAAAAAAAAAAATCAAACTGCATCAAAGGTCGATGGAAGATGGAGAGAGGGGGAGAAAATGAAGAGAAATACAAGGGTTAAAAGAGACAGAGGACGAGATAAGACGGAGGAAACAAGAAGAGATGGAGGGGAAAAAAGATGTGTTGACGCAGAGTGGGAGCCAGAGGTTGTGCGCTATCTCTACAGTCAGGGTTTTATTGCTAATGGGAAAGGCTGCTTTATCTGCTGTAACAGGCAGTTTCAGTAGCCGGGCTTCATTGTTGTGCGACACAGTAAAAATATGTCCTCTCTTTTGCATCGACGTGGAACACTGCAAATAGGCTCGGGGGGGGATTTCTTTTTTTAATACTTCAATTTACAAGTCATAACTGGTATTTCTACAGCCTCTCCAAAGCCATAACCATATCTAGAAATGAGGTGAAGTGCAATTTTTTCGCCGCAGATCCGAGAGTTCTAGTCCTCCCAGTCAGCAGTTTTCACCCTGATTGGGTCTTATGTGAACAAAAAAAAATTCACTCCGGCACTTCACTGTGAGTTGTTTATATCGGAAGAAGTCGCTCCGTAGGCTATTTCTGTTACCGTACACACACACACACACACAGAGCAATATCCTGTTTTTCACCCCGGCCAGCTACCATGTATTTTTGGCCCAGTTCCCAGGATTGTTGACCTGAAGGATTCCTGTTGCGGTGTTTAACCCAAGAGGTCGAGTTGGGTAAAGGGAAATGGAGAGAGAGAAAGGAGAGGATTAAACCGATGTGTGAGGTGATTTGTCTCAATAATGACAAATATGTGTAATAAAATACATAGAAATATGAATGGGAGAAGATAAATAAATAATACAATCCACATGTATGTATTTAGATTGAATGCAACAAGACAGAAACACAAATAGGCTATATCTATTGTGTTCTGTAAAACAGTGGTTCTCAACCTTTTTCATATCAAGGACCCCAAATTTAATCCACATTAGAGCCACGGACCCCCATTTGATACCCAAATCTGAGGATATTTTCATTGTTAGATATGATTTTGTCCAGAATTCCATGACTATCTGTATCGTAGGTAGAGAGATAACAGAGAAACTATGATCAAAACAGTCATTCTTCTACATTCTCTAATTGTGTTAACTTCTTGAAAATTAAAATAATGGAGAAGTTTAATAATTCATCAATTTACTGGAGACCCCCTGGAACCCCCTCAAGGACCCCGGGTGGTCCCCGGACCTCACGTTGAGAACCCCAGACTGGACTACGTGATTTGTGATACCAAATTCATCTATCACACCTATTACTTAACAACAACACCAGGAAAACAATCAAGAGCGCTTTCAAAAGTAATTACAAGGAAAATCGGTGACACCCATCATCAGAAATAAACAATCAAAGTTGGGGAACTTGCCAAAAATACAAATTTTCTTCCTGCTTTCCTCCCATAGGTCTGTGTGGAGGAAGTGCCTCTGGGAAAACCACGGTAGCCAATAAGATCATAGAGGCGTTGGACGTTCCCTGGGTGGTCCTGCTCTCCATGGACTCTTTCTACAAGGTACAAAAACCCAGGTGACAACACAGTTAGAACGATAGGTCGATGGATGGATAGATAGATTCCGATAGAATGCCCCTGTCTGAATATTGATATGCATGTAAATGTGCTCGTCCTTCCATTCATTGCCATTTCTCAGTGTGTCCAAAATGTGCGTACACATTGGGTCAAAGATTCTATAGAGGCACGCACGCACGTACTTTCTCACGTCAAGTTGTTTGATATAAATCCCAATGTTTGCGTGGAAAGTGCCATATGTATCTTTTTTTTGTGCGCACGCAACGTTTATTAATGAGCCCTCAGATGTGTCATCAATCCACAAATGAGAAAGAATATGAAGAATTTAGAGCTTATATATATGTACATATGTGTTCGATTTTCACAGGAGGTCTACAGGCCATATATACAGTATGTACAAAAAGTGAGATGTGTAGAACTTCACCTTATCAGATATATTCAATTTAGATTTCAGAATTCAATGTCTATAACATGTTCAATACGTGCGGACTGGAAAAACGGCATTAACGAAACGGGAAGGAGGAACATTTTTAGGTCATGGAAGCACTGGAATGACACGGAAAAGTCGTGGAATTGTACGTCGGGGTCACATAGGGAAATTCGGAATCCACCAGAGAAAGTTGGTTTCTCATAGTTCTCATAACGAATAGTGTACATACAGTGCCTAATACCTTATTAATTAGAGTACAATGATTGGTATCCTTTTCCTTTGTTCCTTTGAGATATTTCAGCGTACCCACTCAGCATTTTAAGTCCGACGTTCCGCAAGATCGATTGATTTTAAAACGATACGGCCCTTGTAAATGAATTATTAAACCGATGTAAAATACAAACCCCTTTTCTCTCCTCAATCCCATGCAGACAGCGGGTCATTAATCCTGATTTCAGCATAATGACTAAAACCCCCTGGCCGATAAGCGACTAAAACAGAATAATTCATATCAATTACGCCCCTGCTCCACATCGGGACCAGAAGTCGATGGCCCCTCAATTTCCTTCTACTCGCTGAATCCAAAAGAGCCATTATGTCTGTACATCTCTATAGATTGGCCCTAGTTGTTGTAGTCTTAAGTCGGGTGGGTTAATTCTTAAAGGAAAACTCCACCCTCTGATGCCTACGCTGATAGATATCAGTGTGTGATGTTCAGTGCATTCCAAGGGTTATTTTGTGATGAAGTGTTGTAAATTCCCCTTTCCCTCAACCTGCCTCGTCTGCCTCTTCTCCCGTTAATGATTTCCTACGTTTCCCAGAATGCCTTTTGACAACCCCGCTCCACCCCCAACCCATTCCTTCCCCCTTTCCCCCGCTGCCCTGTCTCAACCGGTCATAAAAACAAAACCAAACAAAAAAGTTAGATAAATTAGGTACTATGGCCTGCAACAGTATGTCAATATGTCCCTTGCTCAAAGTCTCACAAGTAACTTGAGAGTTGAAAGTCAAAGAAAAAAATATAAGAAAATAGTCTAGAATTCACAACTCTGAGATTTGTACACTTGTGTTTATGCAAATTTTAGCCTAACTCAAGTAAAGTTTCTTTGAGTATCTTGAAAAGCCCTATGCAAATAAAATACGGTAACACTTTACAATAAGGATACATTAATTAAAGGTTATTTAATGCTTATTAAGCATTAACTACCCCTTAATTAACAGTTAACTAATGTGTCTGGTAATCATTTACTAATGGTGTTCATGTTAATTAAGGTATAAATTTATACATTATTTAATAGTCATCTTTATAAACTATTAAATAATGTATAAATTAATACCTTAGTTAACATGAACACCATTAGTAAATTACACATTAGTTAACTGTTAATTAAGGGTTAGTTAATGCTTCTTAAGAATTAACTAACCCTTAAACATTAACTAACCCTTATTAAGCATTAACTAACCCTTAACTTAGTGACCCTTATTGTCAAGTGTTACCTAAAATACTATTATTAGATTCCAAACAAGTAGGCATGAATATTTTTTTTATGGTTGCATCATGTAGAGTTGTTAGCCCACAAAAAAAGTAATGCTGCATAGTATCCATTTTTTCATACAAAGAAATTATTTGTATGGCAACATTAGCGCAATACAGACTCAATGTCTTAGTGATTCTTGTCCTTGCAGCTGTAGGCCAAATGCATTTTCCTGGAAAATATCTGTTGAACATCTGTCAATGTTTTTGTTGACAATGACCTAAGGGGAAATATGTGTCCACAGCCTGTGTTTTGGTGGTAGCACACTGTTTTGGATTTTTCGGGGGCATGAACATATTCAAATGTTCCTCCAGGTGAGCGTATAAATAAGGAGGGGGCACTCTCATCTGTACAACCCGGGACTGTCGGACTCTACATCTACCGATCCTCCACCTACAACTAAGAAATGCCGCATGGAAAAGAAACTTGTGCATGACCGCTCCTGGCTCTGGATCAATATTGGCTCAACATTTGTCAAATGGAGAGCACTAAAAGACTCGAAAAGGGTTTTCCAGTGACAAAGAGCTGGCTACAGTAACTGTTACCAGGGTCATTACCATGCTAGTTTTTCAGGGGACACCTCTCCACATGGCATTAGTACTACCAGGGGCAGTTTCATTAGTATGGCTTTCTATGGAGTTTTAGTGCCCCCATGATGGTCTAAATGCTGTTTCGGAGACTTTTCTACCCTGACAAGAATAATGTTCTGGTGGAAACACTGAATCCTTGGAATTATTTGGAATTGCTGCAGCTTAAAAACAGTCACATTTAAAGATATCGGCACAAAATATTAGCTGTCAGCAGTTCCTGTCCAAAAAGATCGGTACTGGCCTTCAGAAACCCACAGCGATGGAACCCCACCTGGAGCCCTCTGGTTACAGGTCTCTCTAACCAGTGTCTGCCACCATACCAAAAAATAAACTGCAGCTGAGGAGCCGGGAGCCCCTTTGTTAATATATTTAGCCTGGAGTCTTACATGCTTAATTTGCCCTTTTTGTGTGTCCCAGGTGTTGAATAAAGAAGAGCAGGAGCTAGCAGCCAAAAACGAGTATAACTTCGACCACCCCGATGCCTTCGACTTTGAGCTGCTGGTCACCGTCATCAGGAAGCTGAAGAAAGGCAAGAGCGTCAAAGTCCCGGTGTACGACTTCACCTCCCACTGCAGACGCAAAGAATGGGTAAGACCTTCTGACTGACTGACTGATCAACTGTCTGAATGACTGGTCATGTTTGACTGAATGTGTGTGTTGCACCAGTGTTTAGCCCCATTCAGACAGGGCTAGTTTCTCCAGGGCGTCATTTATCGATATTGCGTGCAACCATTTCCAAGCAAAGAGTTGGATTTACTGGTACTTGGTACTTGCTTGGTTGCTCTGGTATGGTTGATTGCTTGATGAACAATTTAGACAGTGTATTTGGTCCAGTATATTATCCACCGTTTAAGCATTGGGATTTAAAATGGCTATTTGACAGTCCTTTTAAATATTAGTATGGGTGTGAAATTGTGAAATTCAAGGTGTAGGCAATTTAGCAATCATATAAAAGACAGCAATAAGTTTGGTGTACTTCAAATGGCTCAGCTTGCGTTGACGGAGAATTTGGCGCATGCATTGCGCAGGGAGCATGAAACTTTTTAACTTGGAGTGACGAGCGGCTATTCCGAAGATGTTTTCCAAGGTGTGTTTGTCACCTTGTCCATCAGAAAGCGAGGCCTAATGCACTAATGCTATCATGGCGCATATCGCTGTTGTCCTATGAAAATCTCGCAGCTCCGTTTTTGGCGATTTTCATTTTTTCCACTTCAATCCAAGGATTTCATGGTCCTCTACGCGTTGAGAAAGTGTGAGCAGTGCCCTATCCCTTGAAGGATTTGGCACTATGGGTTGAGAAACACTGGCTTATGAAAAGGTTAGTAGTGCTGCTTTGAGCACTGTTTGTATGAGAAGCAGCTACCAGGCTTTGCTTTGCAGTGACATTGAATCTGGGAAGACTACACACCTCTGTCTGCAATTTGGCAAAAAAAACATCCAGCTGGAAAAAATACAAGCAAATAGTAAACATGTTGTCCCCCACCAGTGATGTAGTTCCACCCTTGGGTCAGTCAGTGATTGCTGAGTGTACTTGAAATATGAGTGAAACTGTATAAGCATTTTGGTATGGGACAATGAAAGGACAGATTGACCATATATTTCTGTTGCCTACTCTCCTCAGAATTAGGTTTACAAGTTATATCTTGAAATGTAGTAACTGTAATTGTCCTGTTTTTACTCAATACAGTACAAAATATAAGAACTACAATACGCAATAAATACAATCTGTACATTACACAATGTACACTAAAATACAATTTATAATACAATATACAATAAAACAAACAACACCAGGAGCGTGAGTGTTATGAATAATATAAATGCTAAATGATAAGTGATATATGGTATTGCACAGTAGGTAAGTGATAATATGATATAAGTAGTCAACACTGAGGCACAGTGGTACTGCAGTGATGATGCAATAACAGAACAACAGTCCAACAACTGGACAATAACTACAGTGTCTTGTGGTTAGAGGTTTGCCCAAAAATTCTCCATTGACTCTCACTTCAACACATCAACCCAGTCTGATGTCTCCAAGTGTGTAGTGTGTGTAGACTATTATGTTACCTATGATAACTTTAACTGGATTGCTTTACCACTGAGTCCCCATTCATTGTCCCCCACATTGTATGATAACTTTAACTGTATGACCTGCTTTACCACTGAGTCCCCATTCATTGTCCCCCACATTGTATGATAACTTTAACTGTATGACCTGCTTTACCACTGAGTCCCCATTCATTGTCCCCCACATTGTATGATAACTTTAACTGTATGACCTGCTTTACCACTGAGTCCCCACTCATTGTCAATGCTGCCCCCTAGCGGCACAAAGTCAACGTTACAGTGTGACGAACAAACTAACGAACGAACGAACGAACTAACGGATGGAGACCGATCCATAGTCCCCTCTTTGGTGGGGGACAAAAATAACAGAGGAGCAATATTAATATTAGGCTAATATTATACACGCATTCACACGGCCTAGTGAAATTCGCTGAAGTCACCGGTGACCATGCAGCTGTTTAAGGTCGAGATTTAACAATTCATTACTTTCATGTAACTTTCATTACATGGCGGATTCGCGCTGGATTAAAATGACCCAGCGATCTCCGCAATTACCCCAAGTCACTGAATGTCCCCCGATTTGCCCCCCCCCCGAGCGAATCGCACTTAAGAACCGATCCGGACGCCTGCCCAGTCTGCTAATCATGAAGGATTTAGTGTACAGGACATTACCAAGGCAACGACCACAGATTCCAGTGTGGAGAATCAATCTGAACCGCTCTCTTTCTAATTCCCTCGTAATGTCATTTCACGGCCGAGCGGCGCGGCGCCACCCGGGGGAAGCCGGCTGACATGACTAGTAACTCAGAAATCATTTTATGGGGCCCTTTTTTTTTTTTTTTTTTGTATGGTTCTGAATATAATTATGCCTCAGGGCCCGAGGGATGCCGGCACCAAGGCTGAATTAGCTGTAGGCTGTATCGTGTGTGTGTGTGTGTGTGTTTCTACCAGTTATGTGAATGAAGGATTAGGGCACCGCTCACCCTCCTCCCTCCTCCAGTGAAATTAGAGGTCACACACACACACACACACACACACACACTTAAGGATGTTAAGGACTCGCTAAATCACCTCATAGAAAGGAACTGAGGGAAATTAACCAATCGATGAACACTCATCTCTTTCTTTAGAATGCACTCTCCGCTTCACACTCTCTCTCTCTCTCTCTCTCTCATTTTCTCTCTCTCTCTTTCTCTTAGTCTCTCGCTTTTCTTCACCTCTCTCTCTCTCTCTCAAAATCAATAGAGAGGTGTCCAGTCCGTTGACTTGAGCGTGAAGCCGGTCAGGGGAAGGTAATAGGATCGTGCCATTTTCTCTGCGATGGAGACAGTGATTACTAGCACACACACACACACACACACACACACACACACACACACACTCAACTCCCCTTGGAGAAGGTTTCCGATGAGGCTTATCGGATGACGGCAGAGGAAAGGTGAACGGAAACGGTGGCGGGGAACTTTCAGATGATGAAAGTTCCCGAAAAAAAAAAACGGCACAGAAATGAATCATATTCTGTTGGGATGGCCAAGTCGGACGTTTAGAAATGCGAGCAGCTGTTCGGATGTTGTTGCCAAGACGAGTGGACATCCAATATGGCCACCAGTGGGTGTGTTAACGTCACCTGAAATCCCTCTCTTATTTCATTTCTTCCTCTCTTGACAGAAAACGGTGTACGGGGCCAACGTTGTCATCTTCGAGGGCATCCTAGCCTTCGCCAACAAGGAGCTGCTGAAGGTAAGATACTCTCTCCTCTCCGCTTTCCTCTCCTCTGTTCTCTCCTCCCTCCCGACCTAGGTCAAATAGTAGGTATCTAGTTGGAAAAACACCAGGGTCACTTGATTTCTGTTCTATTACAAGTCAAGGTTTTCACTCCTGGGGCTTCCCAGTGATGCAAGTGGTTCTCATATCTAATGCTGCATTCACATCATATTGGAAATACTGTAGATAGTAGCTTTCTGCTTGAAAAGACTGTTCACCTCGGCTTTCAGATGTAAATACTACTAGAAAATACCGTTCACTCAGCTTTCAGATGTAAATACTACTAGAAAATACTGTTCACTCAGCTTTCAGATGGTAAATACTACTAGAAAATACTGTTCACTCAGCTTTCAGATGGTAAATACTACTAGAAAATACTGTTCACTCAGCTTTCAGATGGTAAATACTACTAGAAAATACTGTTCACTCAGCTTTCAGATGGTAAATACTACTAGAAAATACTGTTCACCTCAGCTTTCAGATGGTAAATACTACTAGAAAATACTGTTCACTCAGCTTTCAGATAGTAAATACTACTTGAAAATACTAAATACTACTAGAAAATACTGTTCACCTCAGCTTTCAGATGGTAAATACTACTAGAAAATACTGTTCACCTCAGCTTTCAGATGGTAAATACTACTAGAAAATACTGTTCACCTCAGCTTTCAGATGGTAAATACTACTAGAAAATACTGTTCACTCAGCTTTCAGATAGTAAATACTACTTGAAAATACTAAATACTACTAGAAAATACTGTTCACCTCAGCTTTCAGATGGTAAATACTACTAGAAAATACTGTTCACTCAGCTTTCAGATGTAAATACTACTAGAAAATACTGTTCACCTCAGCTTTATGATGTGGAAAGTTGACTTAGCAATTACCAAGTCGACCAATCGGCTTACCTTTGGGGCATTGGGAGGGGGCGGAGCCTCAAGTACAGCCCCTCCAACACGGTGCCCAAAATGGCCTGTAGCTCTTAAGGTGGCAGTGGAGCACGAGAGAATATATTACTGACAATATTTCTTGTTATAAATAATTTTAACATGAACAAAAATATCACAGCTGTACCGTAAGTAATCAAAGAGTCTACAGAAAACTTCAACCATGGCATCTTCAGATACAAACATCGTTTTTCCCATATGATGTGAATGCAGCATAAGGAAAAATTTGGGGTTCGGATTCGACCAGGTCCGCCCGTTCTCTCTCTCTTTCTGTGCCGAGTCTGATTAATCGCTCTGCCAGCTCGGAGACGACCAGCAGCCTGATTAATGGAGCACTGATGCTCCGATTCTGAGTAGGGAAATTAGATCAGCGAGCTGCTTCTTTGGGTTTTTATCTCTCACTGTGTATGTATGTGTGTGTGTATGTGTGTGTGGTAGCGTTAGACCGATATGTCAGTTTGACAATGGGTTGTTAAAATAGGATCTGTTCCAGTCAGTGTCGTCCACCTCTGATATAATGGAAATAATGCATTTTAATTGATTATGTATTTATAGTAGAACTGATCTATGGGAAGACCTGAACCCGAATTGATTCATGTCATGGGCCAATATTGGCCTTTTATTAAATATCAGATATCATCCAGTCAGTGTCCTCCTCTAATATAATGGCGGTTCCTCTCTGACCACAGCTACGGAAAACAGTCTGGAAAACCTGACATGACGTTTTGTTTTCTTTATTCATTTGATTGTTCAATAATGGTTTGTTTTTTTTGCCCACTAATTTCATTATCCAGGGTTTCAATGAGAGTTTTAGTGTCCCGTGGTCTAAATGCTGTTTCGGAGGCTTTTCTACCTTGAGAAAGATAATAACTTATGCCATAAAGATATTACTTAATGTGAATGTGTACAAAAAAATAGCAGCAGCTTCAATCCGAAAATATCAGTATCAGCCTTCAAAGCCCATATCAGTTGTACCTATATGTGTGTGTGTGTATGTAAAGAGGGGACAGCATTTGTGTGGAGGAAATGGGTTCTGGGTTCTTATTAATGATGCTGTTGAAGGCTCCTTTTCTGCACTCTGTTTTTGTGTGTGTGTGTGTCTGCATTTGTATTTGGTTTTGATGTATGTGTGCATGTGTGTGTGTGTGTGTGTGTGTGTTGCCTTTCTGTGTACTCGCCAGAGGAAATCCATACGAATGAAAAGGAGAGCGTTTGTGTTCGCATCGACAAAGCGGTCCTGCCTCTGCTGATTTATCCTTCCAGCCTTTTGTAGCGGGGGGTGGGGGTGTGTGTGTGTGTGTGTGTGTGTGAGAGCTGGAGCGTGGCGATAAGGCACTCAGCCTTCCCCAGAGACCTGACTGCGGAGTTGATTACCCTCTGATTCAGTTAATAAGAGCCATTGTCGATAGTGATTAATCATTTGTATTATGTGTACATCCATGTAATTGAAGTCAATTACAGCTGTGTATTGTGTATGTATAGCTGTGTACAAGTTCCACACACACACACACACACACACACACACACACACTATTCAGCCTATTGTCAGCCAAGTGTTGCAGTCTTGCATGGAGACTACGTGCAAGGGGAGTTCAAACTCACAAATGGAGGGAAAATCCTTTTAATGGACAGTACTGTATATTTTATGTTTTAATTAGGGCTGGGCGATAATTCAATATTATCGTTTATCGTCTTTCAGAGGAATCATATCGTGATGATACAAAGATATTTTAATATCGTGACACATTTCTGCTGTCTAAATTGATGAGGACAAGCAAATTTTACTTAAAAACTCTCATAAAATGAGGTATGGTAGGAATATTATTTGAATATTTCTGGTTTGTTTGACATCACACCTAACATCACCATTCGGTTCAATGAGATGAACATTAATTTGATTATTTAACGTGATTTTGCATACATGAACCATATCGTGATATATATTGATATCGAGAAAAATCCTTATGATTATCATGATATTGATTTCAACCATATCGCCCAGCCCTAGTTTTAATGCAAAGTTTCCATTTTTATTCTACCTCCGAATCAGAATCAATTATATCGGCCAAGTAAGTTTGCACTTACAAAGAATTGGACTTTGACTGTTTCTCTTTCTTTGTTGGTCACATCACACTTAACAGCTCAAAATTATAAAAAGTAGTATATAAAAAAATTAAAGTAGAGATTTAGGGAATAGGTCTATTTTTGAAGTCGTATACAAAGTATAAGTAGTATATAAAAAATACAGAAAGAGAGAGAATTTTAAGAAATAGGTGTTTTTTTTACACAGTATGCACATGATATCTGTTGGAACCTGACTGATTGTCACTGATGGGAAACTATGGAAGTCTAATAATAAACAGAAACAGAAAATATCTGCAGAAACAGAAAACAGAAACATTTGCAGATGTAGAAAATAGTGGACTGGGTTCAGGGTGTTTCGAACAATGCAAAGATGAAAAAAAAGAAAAAAGTGGTCAAGTGAAAAAGTGTAAAAGTATAAAAAATCTCCATTCAAACAACTCTCAACTATATATAGAGTACAGAGAGATCACATGGGCCGCAACAGCTGCAGACTCACCATAGAGAATGGAAGACCGGAATAATCGAATGACCATGCATGGATGAATGTTCAGATCAGATGAGTAATGAATATCATAAGACATGTATCAGTGTACGCAAAAAAGAAAACAACAAAACAAAAAAAAAAGACAAAATATGCAAAACAAAAAAAGTGAAAAAGAAAATGTTTAGTAACTATGTACACATACAAATAATGTGCATATTTACAAGTATGTAATAACTTGATTTTGCTGTCTTCAGTGTTTCCTCTGTATTCATTTAGTAGAGAAATTTTGAACTTAAAATTGTAGTTTAGTCTATCATCTAAAACGAATATAAGCATAATCCACATGTTTTAGAAGTAATGATTTTATTATGATTAAAAAAATTTTTTTTGCACAACAACCTCAACACGAAACATAACTTGGACCCAAACTAGACTAGACAAAACTAGTTATCGCCCCCAGCGCCACAGCTGCATCAAATTACAGAGGAAACACTGAGATAAGTGACCTTATTATGTATGCAAATTACTTAATGCCCCTTTTAAATTTGTGTGTGAAAAGAGGATACATTAGTTGAAAAATAGTTGCTAATAACAACTAAACATACAACTGTGAAAAAGGCCAAAGTTTCAGAGTTTACTATTTCATGGTGGGTGACAAAAAGAAGTGAGCGGGTCCCTGTGGCAGCAGGTTAAGAGCGTGATCTACAGCCGAGGCCTCGCTCTCTGACCTATCAGAACACACCGCTCCTCATTCACCTCCTCCCATAGGCTGACAGTTCTGCTGACCCGGCGATATGGCCTCTCCTGGTTGGTCAGGTTGTCAGATTTACAGCGGAGGGAATCCACCGGCTTGTTGGGCCACTGAGTTACACCTGCAACACTCTCTATCATTCTCATGGAAATCACTCACACAGTCTCTTTTTCGTTTAAAAGTCATCGATAGTTCTTTGTGCGGGCGAGGCTGCTGCTGTTTTGTTGCTCCAGCAGTGTTGCGATGCTGAGTCGTTAATTGTTCCTGGTTTTGCTGAATAGAGCTTTAGTTTAGTGGGGCTGACTGGATGGATTGACGGCTGACTTGCTGGTGTGTGCAGGAACGCAACATTAATGGCTATATTGGCTTATTTGAGAGTACTAGAGCTTGCAGCCTTCACACTTTGTTTCTTGTTTGTTTCTTTCCATCTTTCTTTCTGTCTGCCTTTTCATTTGAGTCTCTCGTCTTCATCCCCCTCCCACTCTAATCAGTCCCTCCAGGGAATTGCGATTTTTGCGATCGCGATAGTTAACACAAATTCAAGAAATCGCCGCGATATTTGCGAGAGCTTGCAGTTTTGCGAAATTGCCGCAACTTTTCCGCATGAAATGGCCAAATCAATTTCGTGTCATGGTAACTTACGTCATCGCAGCACGCAGCACTTTTTTTTCACATTTTTTTCACATTTTTTTCCCTTTGCTTGCAATTTTTCCCAATTCCCGCAATTCTACCGCAAAAAGAGCACATAAAACTTCACAAATTGTTTCGCAATTTTTGCGAAAAGCTGCTGCAAAATCAAGCATTTCTGGCTGCAATAATCACAAAAAAACTCTGCAAAATCCTGGTGGGACTGTCTAATACATTTATTACAACCAGTACATATACATACATACATACATACATACGTACATACATACATACATACATACATACATACATACATGAATAATGCATACTAAGGTTATAATATATGGGGCCAATATTGGCCTTTTATTACAAAACAGATTGTCCAGTCAATGTTGTACACCTCGGACCAGCACCTTTAATCCAAAAATAGCGGTATCGGAAACCCAAGTCACTCAAACCCTATCACATACACTAATAACATCTGCTTTATACATGAAATGAACTAGATGAACTTTAAGGACTTGGTCATGTCTCTCCACACCGCCAACGTCTCTCTCTTTTCTCTCCCTTCCCATCTTCCAGTTGTTGGACATGAAGGTGTTTGTGGACACCGACTCGGACATCCGGCTGGTACGGAGGCTGAAGCGGGACATTTCAGAGCGGGGGCGGGACATCAGCGGCGTCATCAAACAGTACAATAAGTTCGTAAAGCCGGCGTTTGAGCAGTACATCGAGCCGACAGTTCAGGTGGCCGACATCGTGGTGCCCAGAGGTCAGTGGACTTTGGTTCTTCGGCCAAAGGATTTCTTGGGAAAGGGATCTTAGAACTGCCTATATCTAGCCTGACAGAGGAGTTTAGTTTTGCTAAAGTAAGACTGGAAATGCCACTGACAAAGCCGAAATACCCAACAGTTAGGAATGTTGTGCCTACTGTATCAGTGGAGTGCAAATGGAACCTTGAGCTTAACCGGATACAGGTAGGAGGAAATATGAAGCGGGCCAATCACAGTTCTTGCGGTCTTGCGTCACCCTAGCATCACCCCAAAATCTCAGTAAATGGGAAGGTAGGGACCCTTCCTGTCCCTTATGTTCAGGCATAGCTACTCTTAGACATATTTTGTCAGGATGCAAACAAAGTTTGTTTGCCACAAGGGCGATACACCTGGTGACATAACCAGGTTTTGAAGTGTCTAGCAGCAGCAGTGGAGAGCAAACAAGTAGAAATTAATTCATCAGCTGATAGGAAGGAAGATGGTACAATTGTTTTTGTCCATGAGGGACAAAACCAGTTGTAGGCCATTTGTAGGGATTGTAGGCCAGCTAAGGGTGAGCAGAGATTGGCAAATGGCAGTAAATTTAAGGAAAAAGTTGGTCATCCCACAGGAAATGGTGAGTACTGAAGTTCCAGATTTGGTGTTGTGGTCAGAGACACAATCTTACAGTTCCAATGATAGGATGCAGTAGCTGAGGCATATGAAAGAAAAATGCTTAGGTATACTGAGTTGGTAGCAGAGGTGGAGCAGCGGGATTGAACGTTTAGACTATGTCCTTTGGAGATTGGATGCTGAGGGTTTGTAGCCAAGTCTGTCAAAAGCCCATATCGGTTGAACCCTACTGTGTTCCTTGGGATGTTCTCTGTGTCTTGACCTTGTCTCATTTACAGGCGGAGAGAACTTTGTAGCGTTGGATCTGATCGTCCAACATGTCCACAGTCAGCTGGAGAAGGTAAGGATGGCTTACAGTTCCTCGCCTCGTGTTTTTGTTGTTGAGTTTGGCCTTGAACAAGTTTGCACAAAATCAGCCCAACACTCAGTTTGTCTGTGTTTCCATTCACAATTCTTGGTCCATGTTCACGCTATTACCCTTTTAGTTTTAGCCCTTGTGCTTCATACTGATCAGACCATGAACCCTGCCTCCTCTTAGCTTTGAATGATGAGCTCACAGAAAATGCAGTCCATGTCATGTGTGCTCCTCTAAAAAGCTGAGTTTTCCTCAACTTTAGAAAGTGTGCCACCCCTTAAAAGACAGCAGGCACAACTGTTTTTCCAGAGCGGAAAGTTTCAGACCGCCTTGCGGCCAAAAAGCACAGCAGAGCGGAATGGTGTGAACATGGCCAAACTGCTAAGTTGATTTGAGGGCAAACCAGTCCTGAGGCTCACTTTGTTGGACCTGCGCATGCAAGCCTGACATAACGCAATGTAATATGACCAGACCTCTAACATCCATCAGAAAGCCTTCCAGTGGGACAGATATATAAAGCTGGTGACCCTCTAGTAGACATTAATCAGTACTAGGGATTGATCTTATGCCGCGCTCACGTCATATCAGAAGAAAATTACCTTGAACTGCCAATGTTGGTGGACTCACAGCCATGTTTGATTTTTTTGTTGACACACTTGTTCAATTCGTGACACCAAGTGGGAGATATAGATTCCCACGTCCTGTTTTTCCTAATTGAACGCTCGTATTTGCGGGAAAATCCGATATGACGTGAACGCGGCATTGTTCGTCCCACAATGAAAGCCAGCCTTGTCCAATGGGCAATAGAGGATGTTTGTACTTTGGGACATGTAAAAACATCAAGCTTGGAGGCCTCCGTCTTGATGAGGCTGTTTCATTGCTTTTACAAGTTTTACGCCAGTCTGTCTGGACTGCGACTTGGGTGGGGCTTGCACCTTAAGGTACGGGCGCTGATACCATGCGAGTAATCTGCATCGATGAAGTCATCCGATACCAAGAGATTCAGTACCGTTAATGAAGATGGAAAAATGAGAATAAATGTTTTCTGTTTAATGAGAACCACAGATGATGTTCCATTTAATGAAAAATAAATCCCAAATATTTTTAAAAAGGTGGCTTGCGCAGTGATCAGGTTATTAAATATTGTCTCGTTGAAGAGATTGCACGGTTGGTATATCTAATATAAATCGTATCGGTACTCGGTGTCGCCGACAATACTTGTACATGTACTGGGTCTGAAAAAAGTGGTATCGGTGCACCCATACCTTAAGGTCAGTTTAGTTAGTTCTCTCATCAGAAAAGACCGATCATTCCTTTCAAAGCTACTGAATCCATTTCACATTATGAATTTGCCTCCGGTCTGGACATGGAACTTTGCGGACCTTCTCCCCTTTACCTTCACCCTTCCACAACAATACAGCTGCAACTCATGCTGCATTCATGTCATCTGGGTACAATTGTCAGAACACCTCGGTGGTTAAAAGCGCCAACTTGGGAGTGTCAGGCGTCAAGATGCCAGTAGTATATCAACATATAGTGCACAGTGGAACACCTCTTCCCAGGTTTTTAAGAGCATTTGTGCGTTGAACTAATTAAATGTAAACACAAGCTTTTGAAACAAGTGCAAGTTAGTTAAAAGTGTTTTCTCTGTTTCGAAGTTGAATGACAATGACAAAGGAGCAGAGTCTAGGATAAAATCTGAAAATGAATCGTACTGTTGTAAAATAACGTACATTCAAGTATCAATGCTAGGATTTCAAGTATTGATTCTGAATCAGACAAATCAAAATGAACTATATTTTCTAGTTGCATTTACCTGCTGAAAGCTGAGGTGACCAGTATTTTCTAGCAGGAAGCTCATATCTACTGTTTCCCCATATGAGGTGAATGCAGCATCAGGGTTTTTTACCCTTTGTTGAACCCTGCGGGGTTCCTGACCACCGGCCCCCTCTGCTGGTTGAACAAGGCAAATGCCGGTCAGGTTTTCCTCCTGTTCTCTCAACCACTGTGTTTTCACTGGGTCCAGTTGGCTGAACTCAACTGTCTCTCTGCACTGAAGGCAGGCTGCTCTGTGCTGGCGTGTGTGTGTGTGTGTGTGTGTGTGTGTGTGTGTGTGTGTGTGTGTCCATGCCCGGGCTAGGCCAGGACAGGAGTCGTGTCCTCCATCTCTCTCCGGTTCATTGCGCTGTCAGCCAGACGCTTTATGAGCTCCACCAAACTCTGATCTGTTAGACCTTCACCGTATCTATCACTGCTAGCAGACCGCTTAGACCATCTATCATACACACACACACACGTAACTTAGACAGGCAGAAGCACGCACACACACACACACGGCTCTGACACATCATAGTTAGGATAACACTTTGTCACGCTTTTGCTAAATGGACCTTATTCACCTCATTCTCCTCTCTTACCCACTCCCATTAGTGTGTGTGTGTGTGCATGCAGACATGGGGTAATAAATGGTCTTCAGTGAGGAGAGACAGTTAGATCTCAGAACCAGTTAATCTAGATCAGTTACACTAAGTAATGATGAGGATCTTTTGGGATTAGGAGGCTCATTACATCTCCTTGGGTTTTATGGATATTTTTAACCGTATCTGACATGCTAAATGAATCTAGAGCAGCAAAGTAAAGGGGATGCACACAGAATACCTGATTGCGTGCCTTTTTATTACCCAGACAGTATGCAAATTTCAAACTGAATATCTGCAGGGTGCACTGGTCCTTGCTATTGAATCAGCCGCAGACCGTCGGACGGAGGCTGGCTAAACCGTGCGTTACAACGAGAATCCAGGTTTTAAAATGATGGAAACCTAAAGCAAAGGCATCTTGTTGAAATGGATCAGTGGGAAATGGCGGTTTGATCTGATGTGAGGCAAAATGGAGAGTGGGGGGGGGAGGAATCATTTTTATCTAAACATGCGGATTTTGCTTTTAATGTTTGGCTTTGTTTTTGGGTGTTCTTGTTTCTGGGATTGTGTTGGGTTTTTTTTCTTTTCTTTTAGGAATGGCTTCTCTCATGTTGTTGTTTTTTTTTTTTTTTTCCCTTATGTTTTCTTACTGTATGTGCGCGCACGTTCGTGTGTGTGTGTGTGTACGCGCGTGTGCACGACCCCCCCTCTCCCCCCCCTCGACTGGCTGAATGCTGTCTAACCGTTCCAGCGTGAGATCACAGTGAGGTATGCCTGTTATACCCTCCTCTCTCTCTCTCCTCCTCTTCCTCCCACCCAGCTCTGTTCTCTCTATTTTCAAGCATAGTTGCTGTGCAAACAAAGACAAAATGAAGAACAAACGTCTTTGTTTTTGTGTATATTAAATTGCATATACGTACATGTATATGAGAATTTCCTAGACTTCCAAATATTTGATGTTAAAAGGAAAATTCCACTCTCAGATCCTCTTAAAGTGTTGGATATCTCCAATCTGTGATGTTCAATGCATTTCAGGAGTTATTTTGGGATGATGCAATAATTTGAGGTGATTCATAAAGTTACCTACATAAAGTGTGTCCGTGGCATTGTTGTCCGTGGTGGACGAGTAAAAGCCAATGAAAATCGATATGTAAATGAAGTATTGCATATTGAACACCCCCCTGTTCATCCACGCACACGCACAAGCACAATGGATCGCAAACTAGATATGTCAGAAAGGCAAACATAGCTTTTAGAGATATTTTGTTTACTAATTAAACTTAATTTAACATAGATAATCATAAGTTGGAACGATACAGCCTTTCCAGAGCAAGTGGTATTTTTTTGCTCTAGAAAGAAGCCCTCACTCTTTGATTCTGAGGGACTGACACCAGAACCTGATGTTTACGGTTGATGTTTTAGACATCGGAAAATTTTCTGCGATCAAACTAGCTGCATTGCAAATACCTCAATGTGATGTCAATTATGGAAATGGAAATGAGAAAAGTATACCACTAAACAACAAAATGGCCCCAGAAATGCAAAGAACATCACCAATAGCTGTTTTTTTTTATAGTGTTAAAGTGTTTTAGGGTGGATTGTGGTGGATGTGTTTCATTGGACTATTTCAAGTCATTTTAATGTGTAAAGGGTGATGCTTCACGGCAGGGTGTTTCCTTTTGTCTTTGCTGCAGCCTTTGTCATGTTAGGATGTCTCTGTGACTCTGCTAAGCTCTGAAATATCAGCTGGATCAGTCCATATCTTATCCATAAGACCTGGAGCAAAATATACTTCAATGTTGTCTTTTTGAACTAGTTGAAATGTGCTCGAGTATTCATACTGAATATTATAAATAGTGACAGTTCATAATAGTTACTATTGCATGCAAAGTAAGCACAATAGGTGGTCTTAATTCTAATTGTCTAATTCTAATCCGATCTTCCATTAGGGTCAGATTGACGTATTGGGCCAATAATAAAAATGGGATCTGGTCCAGTCAGTGTCTTCCACCTCCTCGATGAAATATGATGCAGTTTGATTACATAGAATTGATCAATACTACACTGGTTGTCTATGGGCAACCCTTAACCTGAATTGATATGAGGCATTTTGATCAGATTCCACACAAGTATGGAGAGTTTTTGTGTCCAAAGGTCTAAATTCTGTTTCAGAGGCTTTTCCACTTTGCCAAGAATAACATTCAGGTGGAAACACTGGATAGTCCGAATTTTTGAAAGGCATAAAAATGGTCAAATTTAAATATATTAAATACAGGCACAAAATATTGGCTTTTCAGCAGCTTCCATCCGAAAGTATCTGTATTGGCCTTCAACAACCCCCATACCGGTCGAACCCTGTCTTACAACGTTCTCACCCTGAGATGCTCTATGCTTACCGTAATAGTGGCCGGTAGTCAATTAAAAGCCGGGTCTCCGATAATGGCCGGGGCCGTGGTCGACACAAACAAATAAAGGCCGGCCCCTAATACAGGCCGGGGAAAAAAACAAAGGAAAAAACAACGGTGGATACCGGTAAACTCCTGGTGCCTGTTATATAATGTAACTGTAGTTTGTAGTAACGTACAAGTGCCACAAGATGGCAGTATGCCACAAGATGGCTCGGCCGGCGGAAGTCTCTGGAGCATGCAGTCATCGATTACTGTAATTATCAGTAATGCGTTGCGGTAACGAAAAAACGGCTACCTAACGAACCCCAACAGAAGCAGATCAGAAAACAAGGAGGCTTCGTACTAAAATATGAGCAAATATACTTATCAAACAGAGGGAATTAGAAATAAAGGCCTGTCTCTAATATAGGCCTGCTTCCAATAAAGGCCTGGTACCCTCTGCAGTTGAGGTAAATAAAGGCCCGGGCCAATATTAGAGGAAATACAGTATCTGCCAATTGTGTTCCGTTATCCTCAACCAGGCTGGACCAGTCTTCTTTCAGAGCTGTGCACCCCAGAAATATCCTCACTGTCTTTGATCCTGGGTGGACCTTGGTTCCAAAAACTTCCATGGGCCATTTTCACACAGCCACACAAACAGCCATACTGACACTGCAGGCCAAGGTCAAATCCTGGAATACCATGGATGGGTAGCCAGGCCAGCATAGTTCATGCCTATTTACACTGAGGGAAACGGGGACATTTCACATCTGGCTTTGACCTAAAGGCAAACAGAGATGTGTTATTTTGGTAATATGAAGACACAGTGTTCCTTTTAAATCTGCCCTTTTAGTCCAACATCTCTAGATGCAGCAGGCCAAAGATCGACTATTAACACACTTCAAAAATGTCTTTCTGCTTCTGGAGTTCTCTTCAAAAGCCAGCTCTGAAAATTCACTTTCATCTTTAAGTGGAAATAGATTTTATAAGGTATGGTTCAGCAGTGTGAAAATGGCTTGTTGCTGGACAAACTCATCTCTGGTCTTGGATCAGTTGATCAGCGATCTAGGAGGGCTATCCATTTTCAATGTTCTAATGCTATTCTTTCTCTTCCTTTCTCTCGTTTTTGTTTTCTTGTGTCCTCTCGCCATTTGAATCTTGCCCTACCTTTTTTTTTTAATCTCTTCCTTGTCCCTTTTCTCATTACTTTTTCTCTTCAAATGAATATGTCACCTTCTTCAGAGGAAGCTCCGCTGGGATATGTGAGGGTCGACTTGTGCATCTTCCTCCATTTTTAGTGGTTTTAAAAGCCTGATTTTATAATTTGATACTCCCAAGCCTTTTGCTGTTTCTTTCTAAATTTATATGGATGTTTACTTGCTAACATACCGTGTCGTATCATGCCGTTCTTTTTTTTACTGAACCGAATTAATGCTTTCCCCGTAGTCAAGCTAACACGCTTGTTTGCTGCCATTGACGCTTTTGGTGGGCAAAGTTTCTTAACTTTGTAAGCAACTGTTTGACAGTTTGTTTGCCACCCTGATTTTTGTAATGCCATTTCCGTTTTTTTGTTTTTTTTTCTTTTAAGGCAATGGTCCACACTGTGCTGATTAGTGTGATTCCTAAGGTTTTACCCAACCTGACCACAACAATACAGGATGGCCAGATATTATTCCAGTGTTATGAAAACTGCAACTTCTGCAGACTCCTACAACATAAACTCAGGGCTTCCATTCTGTATATATTAAGAATTCATTTCCAAAAATATATCCTTTTGCCGGGGGGCAAATCATTACCTGAAGTTAATCATTTAAGACTTTCAAGTGATGTACCCCCTCTGGCTCTAGAACTTCTAAACTTATGACTTGGCGATCTCAAAAAAATCGAATAGATATGGTTAGTTTCTTTGCAAATTAAGTGATCATTTCATCACTGATGCATCTGATTGATTTTGTTTAGATAATGTCAGCTTGTTGGCTAGCTAACGTAGTATCTGATCAGCTAACCATCACTGTCTTGTTAAAACATCTGATTTACACACTAGCTGACATATCTAGCAGAAGCTAGCATTAGTAGTTGCTAGTAGTCACATGTTAACATTGACATTAGTTGCTTTGTTAAATTAGCCTGCTAGCTAGCAGTTTGTTCAGATTAACTGAGCTAACTTTTCTCAAGCTACAACTCGGAGTGTTTTGGACTCTGAGTTGGGAGACTAGGGCTAAAGACAAGACAGTTTACTGTGTCACAGTATTTTACATTTGGAAACAAATTGACCTAATCAGACAATTCACTTTTACTCATAATGTTACTGAATGGGTGTACACCCAGTCTTTTTCAGGTATCTCTCTTTTTCTAGCTGGGTTGTTACATATTTAGCTACATTGATAGATTTGTGACGCAGCAGCAAGGCCTCTATTTCCGAAACTTCAATTGTTTTAATTTTGTAAGAGTAGGTCACTTTTTCAAACCATGCTTATTTCAGTTTGGAACAAAACTCAGTGAGTGTAGTTAATTTTAATCAGTTGGGTTGTGATGCCAGTGCAGACCTAAGCTTGCGTAGCCAGACCTCCATGTAAAACAAACAAAGGTCTTTAGAAATTGAAGCAGAACAGTTAGTTAGAAAAGGACAGTGACACTGTGGCTGTCCTCACACTTCAAACCAACAACATTACACTAGGGCGGAGCCTGGCGCTGCTGCTCACCTGTGTGTTGTCCTACTTTCACTGTAGCCTGTTGGCAAACATGCTATTATATCCCTGTTTTTGAGTAGAATCTTCAGGCTAAGAATCTAAAAGCTTCATCGACTCAATTTGATGTCGAGAGTATACTTCTGACAAAACAGAAGCAAGTCTTAAGGCGAAAGTTTTTATCCATTTTTATTGTTTGCATAGCTGAACTAAAAAAGGAAAATTGGGCAGAAAAACAAACCAGAGGTGCCGTTTCTGGGGTTTGTGTTTTCAAACTCTGAGCCAATCGAACGGCTGTCTCTGGCTCCGCAAGCTCTCGTTATCTGACATCTTCGGACGAGAAGTCCTCCAGACCTCCTTCAGTTTGACACAGAGGAGTGGCTACGCGAGATTAGTGCGGCCCTGTTGCTGTATTGCTGCTACCAGGTTGAATGGACTAACCAGTGGAGACTGCTTTTGTGCTCAGTGGTCTTAATGCTGTTTCAGTGGCTTTTCCATCCTGACAAGAAAAGAAAATCCAGGGGGGAATACTGAATATCTTTTAGAAAGAAGATCTTTTTGGCATGAAAATAGCCAATATATTCTGCAGATATACAAAATCATTAAATTCAGACACCAAATTCAATACACCCAGGCATGTGCTTTTTAAAATTTTTGCACCGGTGTAAAGAATACGTTTACAACTGTTTACATCAGAACAATACTGCTGAATCTGCAAGTAAGAAAGAAGTTATTTAGACTTCAAGGTGGAAAATCACTGGGCAGGATCATGACTGAAGGCCCCTGTATACAACAGGGCAGCCCCAGCTAATTGGTTAGTTGACTAATCAGATCCCTACTTAGGATATCAATTGACTACCAATTATTTACTTGAATTATTGTATATGTACGAGGGTTAGACCGATATATGGGGTAGATATCGGCCTTTTAATAAATAAGTGATATCAGCCGGTCGGTATTCATTTCATTGTTCAGTAATTTTTTTGTAAATTAATTATTCTTTTAAAGGCTGAAATGTAACCCAGCGTTTCCCTACCATTGAATAAGTGTGGTGGGTCACCCTGGCTTAAAGAGCTGTTAACCCTAAAATAATTTAATTAGTCTGGGCTTCAGAGGCTTTTCCACCCTGACAAATAATATGTACTAATATGTGCTTTTTTATAGAGTTATTTGCTACAATTTTAAGCACATCTCTGGCATCATTAAATTATGTACAAATTTGCCTCAGCGTCTACACCTAAAACAGTATGGGGGGGGGGGAAAACTGAATTTGTGGATGAAGAAAATGAGCTGGTTAGTCAACACAACCCAGGACTACTAATTGACTAAGACTGTCTTTAGTAGGGGGCAGCCCTAGTCTGCTGTGATGGTATGTGACTGCATTATTCCACTAGATGCCAGTGTTACCCCTCACTCTCTGTATGTGTGTGTGTGTGTGTGTGTGTGTGTTTACTGCAGATCTGCGCTGGCCTCGGCACACCAGGGACAGCCGTTACCCAAGACCCTCAGCGTGATGGAAAGCACACCGCAGGTCCGCGGCATGCACACCATCATCAGGTCAGAACACACACTTCAGTTTAAAAGTCTCCATGAACTGAACTCCCATTACACAGTAAACAGTGTAGCTTTAGACTAAATACGGAAAGAAAAATTCGTAAAGATGCAGTCTCATGGGTCTTTAACAAGTCACTTTTGCTCAGAACTGGTTCATAGACCAACAGAAGAACTATACATAGTATGGTCTGACAGGCACACAAGCTTTTTTCTACCTCTTAAACTTTGTCTCTTGCTCTGGTGTGTGTGTGTGTGTGTGTGTGTGTGTGTGTGTGTGTACGTGCAGGAACAAGGAGACTAACCGTGATGAATTTATCTTCTACTCCAAGAGATTAATGAGGCTACTGATAGAGCATGCCCTCTCCTTCCTACCGCTCAAGGTGAGTGTGTGTGTCTGTGTGTGTGTGTGTGTGTGAGAATTATTAACTGAACTCTTGCTTGCATTCCACTTGGAGTTCAAACCTTGTTGTGTCGTAAAATATTGTATCTATTCACTGCTGGTAAAATAGTGAAAGCGGCCGGTGTGTTAGTGTACAGGTATCCAAACCATCATTTAGGGTCCTACTCTAGTCTCCACTTCTAACCAGCTGCTAAAGTGAAAGTGGTGGTTGAATTTTGGGATGTAGCAGCAGTGGTGGAAAGTAATGAAGTACATTTACTCAAGTACTGTACTTAAGTACAGTTTTGAGGTACTTGTACTTTACTTGAGTATTTCCATTTGATGCTACTTTATACTTCCACTCCACCACATTTCAGAGGGAAATATTGTACTTTCTACTCCACTACATTTGACTCAAATGATCCAATATTTCAGCAAAAATCAAAGATTAGAGATAAAGTCCAAAAACTGAAAACAGATTTGTGCATCAGAACTTTGTTTTTTCTTCTTTCCTCTCCCATTAATAACCTCATGACCCCTCAGATTTATCTGGTGACCCTTTGGAGGGGCCCGACCCCTAGGTTGGGAACCACTGGACTAAAGTAGCTAACTGTATATAAAGTAGTTCAAACTAGCTCCACCTCCAGCAGCTACAACAGTAACATGCTGCTTACACACTGATGCTTCAGTATTAATAATCTAATGATGTCATATATAATAAAATATCAGAGGGACCAAACCACTACTTTTACTTTAATACTTTAACTACATTTTGCTGCTAATACTTATGTACTTTTACTTAAGTAGGATTTTTCATGCAGGACTTTTACTTGTAATGGAGTATTTTTACATTGCTGTATTGATACTTTTACTTAAGTAAAGGATCAGAGTATTTCTTCCACCACTGTGTAGCAGTCACAGTGGCAAGCGGACAAATTCTCCTGCCCTGTCTTTAATAGTTGCCTCTCTCTCTCTTTCCAGCCAGTATCGGTGGAGACACCCCAGGGTGGCACCTACGAGGGCAAGAGGCTCAGCGGTAAAAGGGTAAGTCTGCTTTTGTCTGCCAGTGTTCACTCTGCTGTCACAAAGGTAACATTGAGTCGAATGAGTGCTCACTAAGCCCCAAGTCCACATTTAGTCTTGAATCTTAGCACACAGTTATGAAGCCCCAATGGAGACTTTCTGTCCGCAACACATCCCTTATAAACCAGAGTCTTTCCTGCCTGTGGACATTTTTGGTGGCCGCCTTTTCCTTTTAATGTCAAAGTGGGAAAAACAAACAAAAACTAGAAGGGCACTCAGAGAGCACAGACCTCCGCCAAGGTCCGTGCTATTATTGCTTGTTCGTGAGTCGGATCCGGATCCGCTCCAAAATGTAATGGGTTCTTCCTTGGCCCATGCTACACCCTTCCTCCAAGTTTCGGGCCAGTAGTTTTTCTGTAATCCTGCTAACAGACAAACAAACAGACAAACAAACAAACAGCACCGAAAACATAACCTCCTTGGCGGAGGTAACAAATGGAAAACTTGTAAAGAGTATTTAGTGGCACTGACTATGACTCTTTCTCAGAAGCACCTAGCAACAAATCTAGTTAGCTTGTTTGGTAGTATTTTGTTAGCCTTCAATCTATAATGACGGAATATTGACATAATTTTTTTTTTTTTTTTACCTAAATTCAAGGTCTCAAAACTAACGGCTAACGTCTCTGTGCAGCTAATAGAAAGAACGTCAGGCCTAGGTCTGTTAAACAAATCTGGCAATTTCTTTCTGCCTTCGTTATCGCCAAAAAACCTACATTGGAAAATATAACTTGAGATTTTATTACTAACCTGTAGGGCGTTCTGGTAAATTGGGCATGTTTGTACTCCTCCAAACAGTTCGTAGCAGGCATGTGCTTGAGGAGGGCAGGGGAGGGGCCAAGCCTTGATTTGTTGTTGTAATGACATCGATGAATGATAGAGGTCAGCATTGGACCAGAAATTGCACATAGACCCTTTAAAACAGACATCAAAATCTTCTGCCAAATGGCATGAGGGTTTTCAAACAAGCTTTAGTTGATGGAACATTTCAGCAACAACAGGCTACAAGCCTTGTTGTATCTCATTAGATGCTGCTGTGATGGGAGTCATTTTATAGTTTTCTGTTCCACTTCATCTCCCTGTGAAAAGTCCCTCCAGGCACTAAGCCTCCTGCGTACTGGAGCTGTTTTACGGCAGCACATGCTGTGAGAGTTTTTCTATTTAACGTTGAATAAACTGAGACCAAGAGAGGGAGACTTACAATCAGTGTTATGGGTTTTCTGATATTGGCCTTTTATCAAAAATCAGATATCGGCCAGACAGTGTCATCCATCTCCAATATGATTGCTGTGATGCAGTTTGTTTGATTACATATTTATTGGCTTTTAATCGGCTGTAAAAGGCTTTTCCACCATACAAAGAATAAAGCTCTGCATACCACATAAATGCAACGTCCTGCGTTCGAATCTGGCCCAAGATCTTTGTCTCTCTATATTGTGAGTGTCCAATAAAGCAGAAATGCCAAATAATAATCATAAAAAAAAAGAAATGCTATAATGCTCTGCCTTGTAGGTTATTTATTGGGTTGGTTGGGTTTCTTTGGTCCACGTATAACAATGAAATCAAAGTTTTCAGTGTCCATTTTTCACATCTGTCCGTTCTATAAATACTCAAGGTGAAAGCCATCACAACGGAACATTTTTTTTTACCAGACTCGTCTCCCATGTAACATTCCCAAGGCTCCTAATTCCTGTCATCTCTCTCCTGTGTGTGTGTGTGTGCGTAGATCACTGGTGTGTCCATCCTGAGAGCCGGGGAGACCATGGAGCAGGCTTTGATGGCTGTCTGTAAAGATATCCGCCTGGGAAAGATCCTCATCCAGACCAACCATGACACAGGAGAACCAGAGGTGTGTGTGTGTGTGTGTGTGTGTGTGTGTGTGTGTGCTTGCGTGTCTTTTTTTACTGTGCTGAGCCTTTCTTCTTTCTCTTCCAGCTACTATTAAGTGTGCCACACCAGGGTTAGAACGATATACGGGGCCAATACTGTCCTTTGATCAAAAATGGGATCTGGTTGTGTGGTCCACCTCTAATCTGATGGATATGATGCAGTTTTATTGATTACATATTGTAGAATAGATCAAAACTATACTGGTTGTCTATGGGAAGCCCTTAACTTGAATTGATCATAATGCGACATTTTGATGGAATTTCACTTCACAATTATGGCATGGGTAGGTTTTATTATTATTAGTAATAGTACTGTTATTAGTAGTGTTATCTAGGGCTGAACGATTTTGAAAAAATATCTAATTGCAATTATTTTGACTGATATTGTAATTGCGATATGATTTGCGATATTAGAGGGAATGATCATTTTTACATCATTATTCTCATTTTCATTGAAAAACGTATTAAAATGATAATGGTGTGATTTTTGCGGGGATCTGTACCAAACAAAGACGTTTTCTTAAGTCTGTAGAATATGATGTGTAGGCCAGGACATCTCTGCAGCACCACAATATTTACTTTAAAATGCTATTTTGACACATTTCACCTTTAACAAATATTGCGCCTCCTGCGATTTGAAAATTGCAGTAGGCCATATTGCGATTTCGATAAAATTTTGATTAATTGTTCAGCCCTAGTATTATCGTCCTAGGTTTCATTTTTGAGTTTTTGTGTCCCATGGTGTAAATGCTGTTTCAGAGGATTTTCCACCCTTACAAGAATACAGTTCTGTGGGGGGGGGGGGGGGCATTTTGGCATGAACATGTTCAAATTTAAAGGAAAATCCACCCATAACTGTTAAACAAAAAAAACAGTACATTTCTGGGTCCATTTTATTTGGGAGTATAGTTGTCTCATTCCCGTGGATAACTGGCCAAACGTAGAAAATAAACAAAATAACTTTGGGAATGCTTTGAACATCCCAGAGTTATGATATATACTGTAAGAGTATGAAGGTGCATTTTTCATACTGGCACAAAATACTGGACAGATTCAGTGTGTTAGTCCGTAGCCTGCTGTCTATTCTCTACAGTTACTGACGTGTCTCCTTCCTCCAGCTTCACTATCTTCGTCTGCCCAAAGATATGAGTGAAGACTACGTCATTCTGATGGACAGCACCGTGTCCACCGGAGCTGCTGCTCTCATGGCTGTCAGAGTACTGCTGGTAGGTCTACACTGGTCTACATCTGGAATTTTACTGGTAGGGGGGCACAAATTGACAAAAAGGGAGGTTAAAGGACCGGGATTAAAGTTGTCCATCCCAATAATGGATTTCAGGGAGGCAGTAGTATGATCAGTATTGCATTTTACTCGGGGGGAGGGAGGGGGGGCTTCTGGAGCGTGTGGAAATACGCTTCTGGTGTTAACAGCAGTGCTGCTATTCACGCACGTAAATCCCACTACGCATCCGTTCCAGTTCTGGTCCGAACAAAGGCAAAGTCTTTGGATGTATGACCATTAGTTGGTACATTAAATATTGCCAAGCACATTTTTTTTGTTATTGGATTCAGACAGCATGAAATATGACCAACATTAGCTTGACACTAAGCAGTCTTACTGCTGACATCGACCGTTTCCCAACCCTCTAGGGTAAAGCTAGAGGAGAGAACTACATCGAGGGTACGTCCTTTGCAGTGTGTGTGTGTGTGTGTCCTTCAGTAGATTGGACCAGACTAAATGATTCAATAAGATTCCTAAAAATCAGAGGCTAGGGAATGGGAAGGGCAGCAGACACGGATGTTAAAGTCACGGAGGATAAGAACTCTGTCATACTTGCGCATAATAAGACATAGGTGAGCAGAGAACTCCCCAGTGAAGTTATCAGACAGTTTTGGAGGTCTGTAAACCAGTGATTCTCAACCATTTTCATATCAAGGACCCCTAATTTAGTAGAAATTAAGGCCACGGACCCTCATTTGTTGAGATTTTATCTCTCAGACCCAAATCTGAGAATATTTTTATTGTTAGATATGATTTTGTCCAGAATTCCATGACTATCTGTATTGTAGGCAGAGATAACAGTGAAACTATGATCAAAACAGTCATTCTTCTACATTCTCTAATTGTGTTAACTTCTTGTAAATGAAATGATGGTGAAGTTTAACAATTCATCAATTTGCCGGGGACCCCCTCAAGGACCACTGGTGGTCCTCGGACCCCACGTCGAGAACCACTGCTGTAAACTAGAACACAGATATTGGTGGATCTTGCCACCAAATAGAAAGCTGAGCATGAAAATATGAACTTATGAATTAAGAGTTCTGCCAATTCTATGAAAGGAAATGAGTGGTTGAGTGGGTAGCTGCACAGTAGACACATAGAGTGGGAAGAGAACAGAGAGGGCCATCAGTAACATTAAGGTATGCAGTTGCAAAAGGTCCTTCAAAATTCCCAGCTAGAAGCTTTGTTCCCCTGCAGTTGGGATACAGACCATCTCTCAAGGTATGCATCCTTCCGCCTCCAGAACAGGTCAAAGTTGTCTATGAAATGTAGACCAGCATCAGTGCAATACTTCTGAAGCCGTGTATGGAGACCAGCGAGGTAGCTGAACCGCTCTGAGTTATGTCCATGAGTCAGGATCAGGCTTGACAGTATGCAATTCTCCTCAAGGCTCCCAAGCAGTTGCAGTCAGTACGTCAAAGTCATAATGTAATTTCTCAGATTCTCTTAGTGTCATTGAAGCCAACATGAATAATAACAGTGCACACTAGGGTATAGATCAACTGAAGCTGGAATATGTACATTGATGTCCAAGACTTTGGCACCCGGGACACAGAAGGTGATACCATTTAGAATTTCCACATTGCTTACAATTCAGGAAGGAAAGAATTTTTTCAGTCCTTAACCTGTTCTCTCTCTCTCTCTCTCACTCTCTGTGTAAAGGACCATGATGTTCCAGAAGATAAGATCTTCCTGTTGTCCCTGCTGATGGCAGAGATGGGCGTCCACTCGGTGGCCTATGCCTTCCCTAAGGTCCGCATCATCACCACCGCCGTGGACAAGGGGGTCAACGACCAGTTCCACATCATACCAGGCATCGGTGAGCAGGACATCTTTTCAGCGGCACACCAGATGCGATTTCACGATTCAAATAGTTTGCTTCCATTCATTGTCTATGAGAAGTGAGTAACTGTGACGTGTCATGATGGGATAGGTGGCGACGTGAACCGGGCCCACGATGCAACGAGCAAATGTTGAAAAAGTTGAACATGAAGCCAATGAACACGATGGTCCCGGTGTGAGAACCAATCACATTTGGGCAAAAATCTGGTTCTCGGATTCTCCGGGTCATTACATTTTTGTCACTCATTTCACTTCGTCTTTGAATGCAAGGTGGAAGAGAGAATTATTATGATAAATGAGATAATGCATGGAGGAAAGTGGCAGAGATTGTTGGTCTTCCTGGTGTGGAACGTTACCTGAAGTAGCCTATGATGTTTTTGCTGCTAGTAATGTTAGCTAGATAGCCTAACTATACATCAACAGCTGTAGCCAGTTAGCTAGCGAGCTAACTAGCTTACTGGCTAGACTGAAGCATAATCAAGATTACGTTTTCCAGACATATGATTATGGATTATATTTGGGCCAAAATGAAATGAAGAAAATTATAAAATACAAAATAGGTCTACAGAAACAAATGTTTTGGTTTTGATGCTTGACCCCAGCATAGGGCTGGGCGACGTGGACAAAATCAAATATCACAATATTTTTGACCAAATACCTCGATATCGATATTGCGACAATATTGTAGGGATGACTATTGGTGTTTTCACAAAATATTTACACAATGAGATTTTTGATAAATAATCATCAGTAATGTGGATAGAATGACTACGTGGGTAAAGACAAATAATAGAACAGCTAGAACAGTCTGGTTAGTTCAGAAAATGACATCACTTTACTGTAATGCAGCCTTTAAAACCAGGCAAAGACACTTATGCCATATCACGATATTACGATATCCAAAATCTAAGACGATATCTAGTCTCTTATCATGATATCGATATAATATCAATATATTGCCCAGCCCTACCCCAGAACACACCCAGTGAAACACCAACAAGCGTGACTTTTGATAGAGCAAAGCAATGCAAAAGTGGTTCTGCTTGGTCTACATCTTCCATTACCAAAGCCAAAAGCTGGGTGGGGAATCAGGATTTTCAGTGACCCGGTCAATTCTTAGCTACATAAAAACCTGCTTTTCACACCCCGACTTCTGGGTTCCTTTGATTGTCTCGTGATGATCATCTCCTCTCCTGCATTTTCCCTTTACATTATTCCCCTTCTCTTGTTTTTTTCCTGCTCACTCACTTGTCTTTTTCCTGACCTAGGCCGTTGCTTGTACTAAGACTCTTCATTGAAACCAGTGATAATGACAATCAGTCAAACTGCATCATATCTATCATATCAGAGGTGGGCCACACTGACTGGACCAGATCCCATTCTTAATAAAAGGACAAAATCGTCCTGAGGTAAACTGATATATCAGTCTCACCCTACCTCTTAGTGGATGGCCTCTGTATGCTTGGATGCTCAGTGAAATGAGTCATAAATAATGTGACTACTCAGACGTTCTCTATCTCTGTCGCTGGTGGAGAATGTCACCACTCAGCGGGAAAGACATTTACTAATCGGGGAATACTGACAACCTCTTCCCTTTTCTTCCCTTCTCATTTCATCCGATCTTCTCTTCCTCTCCAGGTAATTTTGGAGATCGCTACTTTGGCACCGACGCTCCCTCAGACTGGTATGAAAGCGATGAAGGGATGGACTACTGAAGACAGAAGAGAGGAGGAATGGGGGAAGTGGAAGGTTGACATACGAGTACTTACCCATGAACACCATGACAAGACTCTTCCCCTCCACTCACTACTCTGCTCCATCGCCATCCTCCTCCTATCTAGGAAGGGATGCCATGCGAATAGCTGCCCATTCAAATCGGTGGAAATTGAATGGAGTTTACAATTGGGTAAATGCAATTTCCACTTAAGTCAAAATGGATTTTAATGGAGATTTCCATTCGAGCCAGCCAGAATCTAATGGTTATTTCCCTTAAAAAAAAAAAAAATGACCATCTCAGAAGATCTTCCCGTTTAAATATATGGAAAGTGTGATGGACACAATCATTCAAGTTAACAGGAAATTAAAGAGCTTTCCCATTGAAATGATTGGGAGTTGAATGGGCATTTCCCTTCATGTCAGGGAACTGAATGAGTTGCATCTATCTATCTGTCACCCTAATGGGTGAAAGGTCAACGCGTTACCTGTCCTCCTGAGGAATATGTAAGATATTAGCCAGGCTATGCTAGCTCTGATGCCTGGTACACCCAGTCCACTGGGTGTTATGACTTGATGGGTTTCCCAAAGGCAACTTTGCAACAGATCATGGTTATTCCAGTGCAAGCCACTGGCATAAAGGTGATCTAAGAGCCAAGCTACCCGTTGAGTAAAATGTTTGATGTTGATGATGTTGCCAGTAGTGTCATTTTCATTTGTTATTGATGGGAGGCTTAGGATTTTAGATGGTTGATGTTGAAGCATTTGAAAACACGTACTGTCCATTTATTGACAAAGCCTTGATTTAGTATCAGCTTTTCCAGGCTGGTCTTTACCATCATCAGGGAACCTACTGATGGGACCTATAATAACTAAGATGGCATTAAAGGGTGAACCCTTTTAGTCTTGGTCTTCTTTTATACTGCCGGGTAGAATCAGATATTTGTTCTCAGCATAGGTGGCACGGATCTGACAAAATCAGCCAGAAGTCAAATACAATTCCATGCTTTTCTCGCTTTAGGTGACCGTAAATAAGCCAGACATTGTTCACAAATTGTGGGGATAAAATTCCTGCTGGAGAGTTAGCTAGTTGGCTAGAGCGACGCTCAGTTTTAGTCATTTAGTTTAATAGGAGTTGGAATGAGATGTGATAGTTTCAGTGTTGAGCATCCAGTAAGTTTACACCAAGTACTGTATACTACGTTAATATAGCCTATGATTATGATGGGGACGTTATACTGCGATTTATAATTTAATGCCATGATTTATCGCGAAGTAATGTCACTATATAATTGCCCCCATGCCAGTCACAAGGTGTGGTCGAAACTACCTGTCTTAGAATTTGCACACAGAGACTTTGGTTCAGGGTTTAAAGTATCGGATGCCTCGGACAACTGTTCAAACGTATGGAAGGAAATCTCCAGAGAGAGTTTTGAAGATATGGTAAGTCTCGTTAGTTAACAGTGTAGTGTATCTTTTCCCTAGATTTTAAGCTCGGTGTAAGAATTAGCTTATCGCAGCTTCAGGATATCTGCCGCTTGGCTCATGTGCCGACGTCCCCCGCCGTGACAAAGGCAATATTATCTCAGGCGATATTCACTGAAAGGGACAACATTGCTCCGGTGTGGATGGAGAGGACTGAATGATAATCAAAAGAAATGGTGAAATATTTGAGGATGTATTTGTACTGTTTTGTTTTTTTACTCGTTTGAGTTCATTGCCATATTTTTTCACTTTCTCTTGTTTTATTCCACTAGTTACCAGAGTAGTAAGCCTTTTTTTTTTTTACTTTTTAAAAACCCTTTTTGGCCATGGGTCACATTGGAAGCTTTTTCAGTTGCTAACTTTCTCTTTATTTCCAATGTTATCCCCCTTATTACTGATTACTTACTTGAGCCCCGAGTCCCAGTGACACCAAACTTTTGTAGAGGTCACTTAGTATGCCTTAATACTAGGTGTCATTGCTAGGAAAATGATCAAAAGTCAAGTTAATTTACAATGTTCAATTGACAGAACTGGCCCCTGTTTTGGAAAAGAAGAGGTTGGTATTTAAAAAAGAACAACAAAAAAAATTACAGCACTTAATTATGTTAGAATAGGTTCTAATGATAGAAATACATTAAAAAATTACTCTCTCATGAACTAAGTCTCAATAGCCTTTAGCTTGGGTTTTTCTGGCTACAAGACAGAAATTGATGCATATGGGGGCATTCTGGGATCACCTTGTTTGTTGCTGCTCAAAGCTTTTTTATTCTATTTTAATTTCTTTTTGCAGGGATTTTTATTTTCCCATCAATTTCTTTTGCATCACAGCCATTTATCCAGGTTCAATACTTGAATTGTGTTTTTGTTTTTATGTGTAAGTTATTACCTTGTGTGTTTTTAAATGTTTGCCATTAAAAACTGAAACGCCCCTGTTTCACAAAGACGGCTTGAGTTGAGAAATATGGAAAGAATAGAACCTGCCCTGACAAAATGGTCACGAACTAAAGCTGCAATAAAAGAGTTTGTCTTTTATTGTGATTGGATTTACCATCTACTCATTGTGGCAGGCTTGGTGCAACATTGTGCATTTGTAAGGACTCTATTACATTCACAACACAACAAATGTACAATATTATAAAATCCAGGACTGTTTATCTAACCAATGGAAACACTCACACATTAGCTCTGTTTCCATCCAGCTGTCAAGCCAATTTTACTCAAACTTTTGAAATGTTACAAAAAATAAAAAGCTAATTAGGTGCGTTTCCATGAGCAGGGTTGAAGTGAATCGACCACCAGAAAATGGAAAGAATCTTATATGAACTGATGGACAGTGTCAAGTTATTGTTCTATAGTGTCAGCTAATGTTGGTCATATTTCATGATTTCATCTGTAAACAAAAACAAACAAATATACAGTATAGTTACAACTTGGCATAAATATGATAATGTACCAACTAACGGTCATACAACTACAATTGGAGACTTAATACATGTTAGAAACCACACATATGACACTCTAATGTACCAACTAGTGGTCATACCACCACGATGGAAACTTTTACATGTTAAAAACAACACATATGACATTCTAATGTACCAACTAATGGTCATGCAGCCACGTTGGAAACATTTTTGTGGTGTTAATCCTATCCAATGTCATTATTTATTTGACAAATGCGTTTCCATCCTACTTAAATTTTCCCGCCACTAGCGAGCATAAACACTGTTTTTGCGATATGGAGATTTCATCGAATTTTACCGTTTCAAGTCAGCTTTTCTATCCCGTAATACATGATAATTCACAAAAAAAACTTGAATGGAAACCCCAACTTGTTACCTACTGTATACTTATCACCCCCACCGAGCTATTTTTATCTGTACTGAAAGCTGGTTACCTACCTTGAAGTGCTGTTTTTCATGAAACTTTGTTACATTTTTTTGCTAAAACAAGGTTGCTGATGCTTTTACGTGGCAAAACGCGATGTACAGACTGGTAGGTTGGTGTTTCTTTGTGTAATAAATTCTCAAATGCCACAACACATCTGTACAGTACAGTGGGGGTCGTTTCATGTTGACAGAATAAAATATGAACTTCAACTTTTGTTTGAACTCTTCATTTGTTGTGCGCACGCGCGTTAGTGTTGGTGTGTTGCGATTCCTTGGTTGCAAACAGTTGTTTAATGTTGGGGTTGAACCACTTGAGGGCAGCACATTTTCGCTACATTGTTTACAGCGGAAGTGACGTACACTGCAGTTCCTATGTTGCCTTCAAGTGTCGTCGGAAATAGCGGACTTGCAAGTTGAGGGGTACGAACGAGACAACAAAGTGGTAAATACGACTAGGAAAATGTGAAGGACTGTGAAAAAAAAATGGAAAAGAAACACCAGGCAGAATGCATACAGGAGATATAAACGATACCTAATTTCACAACTTTCTTATTGGAAGAGTGTAAGATAATATCCATATATTGTTCAACATCCTTATGTAGAATACATATAGTATAATATATAGTTCTCTATGATAACCTGTGATAACCAAGTTGCCAAGATGTGACGTTTAGGGGACTGAGAGCATGGAAGCCATATGCACAACTGATGATAAAAGTTAAGAATATGTATTTCATTATTGGATGTTTTGCTTGGCGTTTCATGTAAATAATTAGCAATGTTCACTTCATTTTGAAAATAAAACGGCCTCTCAAACAAACTTTTTTTTTTTATACTAGCACGTGAAGAGTCCTATTTCTTTCTACTATCAGTCCCCACAAAAAGCCATTTTGTTACTGTGTCAATTTTGTTACCATTTCCCACCGAACGCGCGACAAGTTCTTTTTGCGAATCTCTGAATGCAGAAGTCGGAGGTTATGAGGAGATCGTGAAGGCAGCACCAGTATTGGATCAGTGGAACCAGGCACCGGCATGTAACAATTTTTGTCCATTGATAGTTATATAGTGAGTGTCACATTACATTGATAGTAACCTAGAGAGTGTTTTTATACACTGATAGTAATATAGTGAGTGTTCATGAATACATTGTTGTCTTGTCTAAGTTTCCTGAACTAGCCATTAGCAGGCTATAGAATGAGAGTGATAGCATGCTTTTGGTCAGCATGATAATGATAAGCACATTAATTTAGCGATTTGTAACTGGGAATGTTTATCGACAAGAGCGAAATGATGTAGGATTGGTTGAATTTGGTCTGGCTGTAGTTATTTTATACAGAGAGAGTTTACAGATATTTATAATTGCGGTATTGTTGTACTGAAGAGGCAACACTGTCTTAACAGCTATGAAAACAGCGCGATTTTACATTAAAGCCATTGGTGACAGCTAACTGAGCGCGAGCCCTGAACCTCAAATCAACCTGAATTCAAACCGGTAAAAGTAACGTTTCCTTGCTTATCGGCAAACATATCCTCTGACTTATGACCTTTTACAAAGTTGTAGGGGCCACTCTTCAATTCGGCATTAGCCTATATATTCCACCAAGCAGCACTTGTTTGAAGTATAGTTAAAACTTTTCTAATTCGCCTGTTATACCCACAACAACTTTAAAGCGTGTCTGGTGGTAGCGAGCAATGTGAGGCGGTTATTAAAGTAAAGATTTTATCGAAATAAAGTGCTGCTTGGTTGATTATGTCTACGCCGAATTTACCAGAAGACACCAACGATTCGTATGAGGCATTTGTTCATAGGTATGGAAGTATTACATTGTCACATTTTAAAATTAGAGAACCGAACTCATTGGGGCTACGGAGCACTAGCCTCAACATAGTGTTGGGGAGTACAAGTGAATCCAATGAACAAGCTGTAATCGAGAACGGTATGGGACTCATTAGCACGCGGCCGTTTAATTTGAGTCACGTTTCATGCCTGCGGGAGGGCGGGGTTAAGGGTTTCAGATGCACCTCATTAGTAAGTGGACTCACCCCGTTGAAAATGGTTATCAAATCTATAGTGACCTGTGTGTATGTGTGTGTGTGTGTGTGTGTTCCAAAGGAGGGACAATGGCAGGCCTGTGGAGATCCTACCAGGCCTTGATGACCAAATACCCATGGACTGTCCAGATAGTGACCGCTGGTAGGAATAACTCCCTGACTCACACACACACACACACACACACACACACACACACACACACACACACACACTGCATATCCACAAGTGGTCTTGTCTGTAGTTGAAAATCTCATTTTGAAGAGACATGCAACAGGCAAATTTGTGTATATGGGTATATGGGTAGGTAAGAGGGGTCCTATATATCAGTGATTCTCAACCTTTTTCATATCAAGGACCCCTAATTTAGTCCACATTAGGGCCATGGACCCCCACTTGATGAGATTTTGTCTCTTGATCCCAAATCTGATATTGTCTTTATTGTTAGATATGATTTTGTCCAGAATTCCATGACTATATGCATTGCAGGTAGAGAGATAACAGTGAAACTATTATCAAAATTGTCATTCTTACATTCTTCTCTAATTCTCTAATTGTGTTAACTTCTTGTAAATGAAATAATGCTGAAGTTTGAAACCCTCTGGAACCCCCTCAAGGACCCCTGGTGGTTCCCGGGCCCCACGTTGAGAACCACTGCTATATATTGAACTGTTGGCCACACATGCCCTTTGATCCAGCTTACAGGGTTCACTTCAGATTCAGAATCAACAAAGAGAGGCCTTTGAACAGAATGGCTGCTGTCACCCCTTTCAGTCTGTTCTTGATCACTCTCTGCTAAGTTACTGATGAAGATTGAGCTGGAAAATTAAAAAAAAAAACAGTTAAGCAATATGAATTTAAAGGGGCTTTAAGTAATCTATTACTTTTATTGACCTCTACTGGCAACCAGTGGGAAATGCAGCAACATCGACAAGGTCTCTGGCACAGCTTATGGAAGCCTGTAGTTGACATAAATAATAAAGTCGCGTTTTCCCAATAGAGAGGAGTAAGCTAGCTAATTAGAGCTAGAGATGGATTCGAAATAAAGTTACACCTTTGTGCCAATATACAAATCAATAACCTCAATAGTGCAGACTCAGCGATGGAAAGAGTGCTGGAGGGTGCAACGAATATAGGTTTTTGTAGGCCAATACTAATATTCTTGGATTGAAGCTGCTGATGGCTGATATTCAATATCTTTAAATGTGACCATTTCCATGTCAAAAATTCTAAGTATTCAGTGTTTCCCACAGAATGTTATTCATGTCAGTTTGGAAAAGCTTCTGAAACTGCATTTAGACAATGGGACACTAAAACTCTCCACTAAAAGCCAGGACAATACTACTACTACTACAACTACTAATAATCATAATAATAAGAACATATTCAGTCATACTTGTGTGGAAGCTGATCAATCATTTTGAGGTTAAGGTCTTCCCATAGACAACTAGTGTAGTATTGATCAATTCCACAATAAATATATAATAAATTAAACTGCATTAAATCCATCATATCAGAGGTGGACCACATTGACTGTCTTGTGATGGTATGATATTCAACTTATCCTGATTCTTCCAGTGTAGTACAGCTTCATTAACACTAGATGGAGGCAGTGAACATCAGATGTGTGATGCAGACCTCTTCCCAAGGTGGGATCTGGGGGGCACCCAAGGGTGCTTGAAAGTCCCATACCTAAAATTTTATTTCATATATTTATATAATTTTTGTTTATTCACATTTGATTTTTGAGTAGTTTTCCTTGAATATGGAAAATAATCTCCTGGCTAATTTAATCATGGTTTCATACTTCCCTTTGCAATTCATTATACTGCAGCATTTACAAAACTTACCAACATAAACCAACCTTCTATGGGCTGTAAAACTCACATACCATTAGTCACTGGATCAAAAGATCAATACTTAATTTCAAAACTAAAAAACGTCTTAATGCATGAACAAAATCAGTGGTGGGGATCAGTGCTTCAACACGGGATGCCAAACTGCAATTGCAAATTGAAGATCTGAATTATTTTTTTCATTCATCCATTACATAATCAGATAGTCTCAATGAGATCTAGATCTGTTTTTCAAGAGAGATCTGAGAACAAAAAACATTCATAAAAGTGACAAAGAAAACCAACAATACATATTGGTCAAACAGGCAGCAACATACAGGGACAAACACTATAAAAAGTAAGCACAGACATAATAGAAAATGTGAGATATCAGAGCAGAAATTGTAATTTCAAAGTACCCTACAGCAGTGGTTCTCAAACTTTTTCATATCAAGGACCCCTAATTTAGTACACATTAGGGCCACAGACCCCCATTTGATCTGAGAATATTTTTATTGTCAGATATGATTTTGTCCAGAATTCCATGACTATCTGCACTGTAGTTAGAGAGATAACAGTGAAAATATGATCAAAATAGTCATTCTAAAATGACAAAATAATGAAGTTTAACAATTCATCAATTTGCTGGGGACCCCCTGGAATGCCCTCAAGGACCCCTGGTGGTCCCCGGACCCCACGTTGAGAACCACTGCCCTACAGCAACAAGGTCACAGTAGCAAAACCAAATAATACTAATGAATGTAATGCCTTTCCCTTCAGTCAACTTGTTGATCTCTGGTAAATCTTGGATAAGAGCCTCTGGTACTGAGAGAGTGGGGAGCTACTGTCACACTGTTCAGTGATCTGAATAAAATCCAAAGCATTAGTTGCCATTTTAATCTTAACGGTCCATAAAATGGCTTATGTGATAAAAAATCACTCATGTTTTTATTTGAAATGAACATATCAGATTTCCAATACTTGACTCCAATACCACGTTCATGTCATGCCGGAAATACAAGCTGCCAACTAGGAAAAAACGTTCAAAAACGTTCACATCAGCCTCCTAGTGGTAATTACAAGTAGGACGTGGAATTTTCTTTATAGACTCCTATATCTCCTGCTTGGCATCACAAATTATGAAGTGTAAAAAAAAAAATACAATATCAGTTATAGTCACAGTAATACAATCAACCCTACTTGAGAAGTTACCCACATCCAAAATTATTTTGGATGTGGGTGTTTCAGTGGGTTAAACACGTAAACACCTCCAAGTTGTAGTAGTTGAAAGATAAGGTGAACAGTATTTTCTATAATATTTACCATCTGAAAACTAAGGTGAACAGTATTTTCTATAATATTTACCATCTGAAAGCTGAGGTGAACAGTATTTTCTATAGTATTTACCATCTGAAAACTAAGGTGAACAGTATTTTCTAGTAGTATTTACCATCTGAAAGCTGAGGTGAACAGTATTTTCTTTAGTATTTACCATCTGAAAGCTGAGTGAACAGTATTTTCTAGTAGTATTTACATCTGAAAGCTAAGGTGAACAGTATTTTCTAGTAGTATTTACATCTGAAAGCTAAGGTGAACAGTATTTTCTAGTAGTATTTACCATCTGAAAGCTAAGGTGAACAGTATTTTCTAGTAGTATTTACCATCTGAAAGCTGAGTGAACAGTGTTTTCTAGTAGTATTTACCATCTGAAAGCTGAGTGAACAGTATTTTCTAGTAGTATTTACATCTGAAAGCTGAGTGAACAGTATTTTCTAGTAGTATTTACCATCTGAAAGCTGAGGTGAACAGTATTTTCTAGTAGTATTTACCATCTGAAAGCTGAGGTGAACAGTATTTTCTAGTAGTATTTACCATCTGAAAGCTGAGTGAACAGTATTTTCTAGTTTTTCAAAACTGGCTACTTCAAACCTCTACGTAGACCGGCTTCTCTTTTCATATTAAAGACTTCCAAATAGACCCGTATTTGACCACAGATACCCATCAGATTTAGTCCCAAGGATCCATATGTGAGGATTGTAGTTGTTGTTGAACACCCTGAAGGACCCCCGCAGTCCCCTCAAAGATCCCGCTTTGAAAACCACCAACAGACCATACTTACAATATTTGAGAATATTTGAGTCAAGTCTAGATCATCAGTATTATAAAATAGGTGCTGTTTGCGTGTGCATGTGTGTGCAGTATATGGTTTTCAGACCTACATTTATGTAATGAAGATTACTGACTGGAATGACTCATCACCATTGTTTTCACTCGTATGGAGGGAAGGAGGCAGAAAGAGAGGAGAAAAGGGGGGGGAAGAGAGGCTCAACAGAGAAGGACAGAAAGAAAGAGAGGGAGAGAGGTGGAGTTGGGAGTTGGAGAGGTAATGCTCAATCAACTATTTGATGAAAGAGTTTCGGGCAATGCTGCATTCATGTTCTATGGGAATAGTTATCTGAACAAACGACAGGTGAAATGAAGCATAAGGTGACCAGATTTTGATGTGTGGTTCACCTTCCCCTCTTCCAAAGGACAATTTAATTGTAATTTCTGATTTTTTCATAGGCTTTCATACTCTGTCTGTCCTTTTCCCTTTTGCTGAATGCTAAAAAAATAGTGCCGTCCAGAGAGGGGGGGGAAACCGGCTCATGGTGGCTCCAAACATAGATAGGCTATGGTTAGGCTAAAGTTTGTATCCCCTACCTCAAAGTGTGTGGTATGCGTGCATTTCTAGACTGTAAAAAATTTTGAAAATCGCCATATGGACACATATTAGAAGAAGTGAAATTAGCTTCTGAGGCCATAACCTCTTGTCGAAAAAAATATTGACTTTATATTTTGAGTGAGAAGTTAGACTGTGGTCCCATTGACTTGCATGGAGTTGGGTGGTTTGGAGTCTTTTGGGAGCCAGCATCTAGTGGACGTTAGAGGAATTGCCGCCTGGCGACACTTCCTTGTTGGCTTCAAAATTAAATCGTGGTTTTAGCCATTTGGTTGCCTGGGTCCAGACCTTTGAATCTGCCCACTCCACCCAGTTGACTGATTCTGGTCTGGCATCGTGACATAAAACAGCGGTTTCTCGGTTGAAAAATGATTGGTCCAATGAACGATTAGCCAATCAGTGTCACAGGCGGGACTAACGCCGTTGTCAAGCTGTGCACCGGAACCAAGGAGGAGTAATAACAACAATGGCGACCGCTATAGACAAGATAGACGCCGCTATCGAGGCTGTTCTAAATCGATTAAAAGTACCAATTACTTTGAATAAATGCCTTCAAAGCAGAGTGCTGTTCGGATTTCAAAGGGGAGATGTTTTTTTTGCATCAATGTCGACTTAAAATGACGTTAGATTCAGGCGGATACGTTGGTCTCTAGGGAAAATCGAATCCCCCTCCCCCACGGAAATCAGTTAGAGTGGAGGCAATGTCAGACTGAAGATGGAAATGGAGTGGAACGAGTTGACAATTCTGTGGTAGTAGTGGCAGTAATGATCAACAACAGCAAAACGCAAAATCTTTTTCCTCTCGCCACGCAAGTATCGAGGGCTTTCAAAAGAAAAGACCACTGCCACTGGTCTGGGAGTCAAAGTGAGACAAAGAAATTTCAGGAAGTCAAAAATTATTTCTGGGCAGAACTGCAGTATCGCGACCAGCCACTTGGTTTCTGTGCCGATCCCTGCCCTCCTGGTAGCTAGCAGCAACTAGGAAAACACAACAGTTATAATAGAACTAACAACTAATGAGAACAAGGCAACTATAACTGTATATGAACAATAAATGTCTTTTTCCTTGGATTTTCTGTTGATGAAGTTTGACTTTCTGTAAGTGGCGCCCTTTTCTTGTTTTTTTTTCTGCCATGGTGGCTATCGCTGCTCATGCTAACTACCCAGTTCTGTTTCTATTTGGGCCTATTTCAAACAAACCGGAAATGTAAAATGCCTCACGAGGATTTTTCCCAGGAAAGAAATGGGGGTTGGGGGTTGGGGGGGAGGGGAGGGTGTCTGACGTTTTTCAAGGTTTATATGTGGTTTGATCTTTTTCAAGCCATCATAAAGTTAAGGGCTGAGGTTGGGCGAAGGGCCGAAGCCCCTGAGCTTAAAGTGGGTTCAGTTCTCTCTCTTCTCGTGCTTTACTGTGCCAGTAATGTGTCTGAGTCAAAGTGACAGAGGAAATGCGTGTATTTATTGTTTCTCAAGGTGTACAATTGACATTTGCTGTCCTTTGTGTGTGTGTGTGAGTAGGTGTGTGTCCGCCCTTTCACCCTAACTACCTTTATTAGCTCTCTCTTGACATTTTAAGGAAAGGTTAGCTCTTGTCCAGCTGGGTACAGTCTATGTCATTACACTGTGCTGTCCTTTTTTAACAGTGGTATGTGCAGTGGGTGACAGTATGTCAGTATAGTTACCAGCTAGTAGCCAGCAGCCTGTTCCACCAGCTAAACATGTGTTTGATTCTAAGTCAGGGTCAGGGTAAAGCGACCGATAACCAAAACATTGTCACAGACAGTGATGTTTTCACCTTCTGTGGCCAATAATGTGCATGCTACAATCAGTTTCTCCTTTCCCACTTAACGGTAGTCTAAGTTAATGTTTGCTAACTTATGTGATAGCCAGAGAAAAAGAGGATAAACCTAGCTAATTTAGCATTACTAAACATCAACAAATGGGTACTAAATAGGTTATCTTGTACAAATTGTCTCCCATACCCACTACCAACCATAGACATAAACCTATGCATACAACTACATGTAACTTCTAACAATAGTGACATCAAGTGGTGCAACTTGTAATTCCAACAGGGTAAATAGCAATGTAATGTGTATCCATTTTGACACGTTCGTTTTCCAGCATCTCTCAGAGCCTTACCAAGACCAGGCTGTTTCTGTTGCTGTGTCTTTAAGGCTCATTAATATTAACGACCCCTCTGTTCCGGTTGGCTAATCGTTTCAAGAGTGAAACGTGAGACGCCGCAGCCCGGCGGCTACAGGTAGGGAAAACTCTCCGGTTAATAAACAATGACAGCCACTCAACCGCTTTGAAAAAAACACTTTGTTAGTCTATTATTTCTTACAAAAATAATAATGAGCGAACCTTTGTGACATCACAAAGTTACGGAAGTCCAAACGGCTCGTTTAGAGGCTCGCTTTTCTAATATGGATTGTGTGGATTTAGTTGGCGACCGTGCGTTTTCATACTTTCACCATGTTTAGATAGACCATCCAACTCCTTTATAATCAAAGAGGCAAGGGGAATCCTGTTTTACATGATATGGGACCTTTAACTGCAACAGGCTGCAGGTATACATCTACCTGGAATTTGCCTTGAGTTGGTAGACATAGCCTAGTACAATTACAGCACACTATACCAACATATAGAGACTATGCTTGGACCAATCAGATGGCTGACCAGAGAAATCATTCCAGTGTAGTGTGGCAGGATTTTACTCAACAGTCTGTAAAACCTTCATTGAAAATAATTGAATTAGTACGGCTTTCAGTTGAGAGTTTTACTGTCCCATGATGGTCTAAGTGTTGTTTCAGAGGCTTTTCCACCCTGACAAGAATACAATTCTGGGGAGAAACACTGCCAACGTTTTGGGGCATGAAAATGGCAAAATTTAAAAAATCTTTTATTGGCACAAAATATCAGCTAATCGGCAGCTTCTATTCAGAAATATCAGTATCGGCCTTCAAAAAGCCGTATCAGTCACAACCAAATTCACAGGGTCTGACACACCTTCCAGACAACAGTGCAGAAGAACACTAAGTAATATGTTTAGAGACAACACTGTAGGCAGCGATGAGGCAGCAGTTTTAAATGTCTTTCTCAGCTCTCCCTCACCACGCTATCCCATCAGCCACCTGCTCTTCTTCCATCCCATTGGTGAAGTGAGTGAAGACTCCCTTTAACAAAGCACTTCCTGAAAGTTAGCCGCCGAGGTCAAACACCTAAGCGCACGCACACACACACACACAGACACGCAGACATTTGTATGGTTCTTTTAGAAACATATTGCAACTGGATCTCAGAGGCAAAAGAGAAGAGTCTCTATTTTTAAAATGCATGATCAACCAGTCCAGCCTCACTATCTACACCCAGAAAAAGGAGGGTTCTTGAGGGATTCTTTGGTTAGGGTTGTGGTTCTACAGTGTATAGAACCATAATGACTAAAAGAAGCCTGTGATTTGTTAAAATAAATTTAAAAATCTGGTAAAGGAAACCTGTGTGGGTCTTACAAAGTTCTTCTAATACTGCTGGTTTGGAGCATTTAGTGCGTTTTTAAATGTTTCCTTACAGCAGCTCAAATGGTTCTATGCGTTTCTGGTCGGCTAATTATTGGTGTCTTCTTGATTTGCATACTAGCTAACCTATCTCGTAGTAGCTAGTGTTAGTATTGGCTATAGTCACATGTTAACCTTCAGTTGCTTTGCTAGTTGCTGGCTAGTTGGCTAGCTAACAAAGCGAAAAGCCAACTGTTTTATCCAACATGATCTCACACAAATATGTGAAATGAACACAAACTGTAAAACGGCGATTTACGTGCTGTGAAAATAACGTTTTCCACCACGAACTGAATTACGTTCCCCTGCAAGGAATTGAAATACGTTCCTCCGCCAAAAATTTAATTACGTTCTATAGGTTGGTTAACGGTTAAGTTCAGGCAAGTAAAATGACTTTGGTTAAATTTAGGCAAGTAAAACAAGTTTGGTTAAGGTTAGGGTTAAGGTTATGGTAACGTTTAGGCAACTGAAACAACTTGGTTAAAGGAATAGTTCACCCAAAAATGAAAATTCTGTCATCATCTACTCACCCTCATGCCAAATGAAACACAGGTGAAATTTGTTAGTCCATATAACACACAGGGAGGTTGCCAGCACAACTTGGTAGCAGCCTTCTCCAAAACAACTGAAGTCAATGGGGACCAGTTCTTTAGAGTTCCAAAATAAAAACAGCCAAACAATCACACTGTGAATAGAAAGACCTATACACCATTATTTGTTGCAAATCAATCAGCTAAATGATGGTGTAAATATACTGTAGGTCTTTTTGGAACTCCGAAGAACTGGTCCCCACTGACTTCAGTTGTTTTGGAGAAGGCTGCTATGGAGTTGTGCTGCAGCCTCCCTGTGTGTTATATGGACAAACTTCACCTGTGTTTCAACTGGCATGAGGGGGAGGAGATGATGACAGAATTTACATTTTTGGGTGAACTATTCCTTTAAGGTTTGGGAAATGATTTGGTCATGGTTAAGACATTATTTGTGCACAGCCAATTCTCTAATGGACCTCCATGATGGAGCCATATGTTGCCGGGAGATTTGTGACTCTAGAGAACCTTCGTAAAAGGGATCTTTACAGCACCTTAAAGTGTTCTGCTATGGTACAGGCCTAAAGGGCCATTTTTGGTACTATGTTGAACCTTTTTTGTTAAGAGTGTATTTGCTATTTATACACCTATTTAGGCTGTGTGTGTGTCGAGAGGGATTCATGGCATTTCATCCGGAGTGGAGTGACCTGCTCGATCTTCCTGATTGGCACTATGCTACACACACACACACACACACACACACACACACACACATTCCAATGAGCTGTTACCACTATCCGTTATCACTATCCTCTCTGTCTCTCATTCTCAAAACAACAAGTAATGGAGCTTTTTGTGGAAGAATGGTGCAATTACAGTGCCATTTAAATGCTTGCATGCTTGATATACCAAGTGATATGAACATATTTCCTCGGACTAAATGTGAAAAGCTTTTGATAGAAAGCACCATAAGCATAAAGCAGGCTTAAGTATAGGGCCTGAAAGCTGAATAGACGTCAAGTGTAAATTAAAGATGCACTTCACAATTTTAAAGGCATATTTTGTGAAAATGTGACTATTGAACAGTATGAAAACAGTCATAATAATCGAGGATTTGAGTTACAAATATAGTGGAAGTGCATACACTTTTATTATAAGTAGTCACAGCAGGAATCAAACCACTAACCCTAACAATGTGAAGAGAAACATTCCCCCAAAAAACGTGATATTTTTGATGTTTTCTGAATATCTCATATCTCGACATGACACCACATCATCTATCTTTGGCCAGCCATCCACAGGAATAAGTTAACCTTTAATGCCATGCTCAACTGACTGAGCCACAGCGTCACTCCCTCGCCTCTCCTCCAGGGTCTTTGGTGGGTGTCGGTGATGTCATCTCCCAGCAGCTGATTGAGAGGAGGGGATTGGCCGATCACAGCGTGCAGCGGACGGCCAAGATGATGAGTATCGGGTTCTTCTTTGTGGTGAGTCTCATCTCTCCTCTCGACGTATGAAGAATGAACAGTGCAGATAACTTTGGAGCCAAACACAGTTCTCTTCCTCCGTGCTGTAAAATCCCTTCTAAATAAAGGTTGACATTGGATTACATGATAGAAAGGCAGAGAAACCGAAATAGAAAAAGGAAACAGAAAAACCCAATATGTGTCATACCAATGGAATATATAACCTACAAATGTAGAGTCAAAGATTTCTATAAGATATGTAAACTATGAGTACATAGATCCGATATATATTATATGAACTGTTTATCTTGTAAAGTGAATGCTCGGTTGTGTGTTTGTTGTGTTTGAGGAATGGTAAAAGGAATAGGAAAAAAGGAAAAGCACAATAAATATGTAACAGCAATATCACACACTCAGCAGCATCAAAGTCATGGTTGTAGTGTGCATATGAATTCTTATCTATACATGTATACTGTATGTGCATATGTGCATGCCTTTGTGTTTGTTTGTGTATTTACTTATTTCACCGATCACCTCTTCTGACAACAAGCTTAGTTTCACCAAGTATACATTTTGTTTTCTTCTGTTTTTTCCATCAAGTTTTGACGTCACCACTACGTAGGCAAAGTTTATTTATATTGCCATAATCATCTTATGCTCCAACTACAGGCTATTGTGTTGTTAGATTACACAGAGAGAAGATGTTGACATATTTGTCTTGAAAACAAAGCTGTGCGACCATAAATAGGAGTGAGTTTGCCAGGGAAGGCTAAAAATATCTTGACATATTTGTCGGCTGGCATATTTACCTTCAAAATGATCCAGAAAGATACAAATGTGTCATACCTGATTATATCATGGCTCCTCAGATTAATTAATGTTTCTATGTCATAATAGCATGTCTGCAGGTCTTGAAATGTTGTGAATTATCTACATAAAAGGTCTGGAATGATATGAATGAAGATGAATAAGATAAAAAAAAAACGCTGCTTCGATTTGTAGACTTGATCTGGATCTTGATCTTTTTTCAAAGCACAATGCAGAGAACGATCTCTTTAAAAGATAATAGGGTCCGGCACTTAAGATGCTTATGATGTGTGTTTTTTCCAATATAGGGTCCAGTAATAGGCGGCTGGTACAAGGTGCTGGACAGACTGGTGGTTGGAGGGAGTAAAAGCGCTGCCATGAAGAAAATGCTGGTTGACCAGGTGAGAAAAGCATCTGAGGCACCCAGAATGGTCCTCTCTTCGTCCTCTTCCTTCCTCAGTGCTTTGAACAAACTGGGAGATGTCCTGTGTCTGCCCCAGACTCTCCTCCCAGTCGGTCGTGCCCGGTATACCTCCAAAGGGGAGGCACCCGGGGGTCATCCTTACCAAGCGCCCAGACCATCTCAAGTTGCTTCTTTCAATGTGGAGGAGCAGTGGCTCGACACCAAGGTGCTCTTGGATTGCCGAGCTCCTCACCCCATCATGAAGAGTCAGGCCAGCCACCCTGCGGAAAAACCTCATTTTGGCTGCTTGTATAAGCAATCTCATTCTTTTGGTCACTACCCAGAGCTTGCGATCGTAGGTGAGGGTGAGACCAGGGTGAAAAGCTGGTTGGACCAGGACGGAATCCGCATTGTTTCTCCTGAATCTGACATTCGACAATTGGCCGGTGTCTCCTTTCCAGCACCTTGGCATAGGCTTTCCCAGGGAGGCTGAGCAGTGCTATTCCTTGATAGTTGGAGCACACCCTCCGGTGTCCCTTTTTGAAAATGGCGACCACCACCGTTGTCTGCCAATCCAAAGGCACTGTTCCCGAAATCTACACAACATTAAAGAGACATGTCAACCACGTCAGCCCAACAGCAATATCCATGGCCTTCAGCATTTTGGGACTAATCCCGTCCACCCCCAGTGCCTTGCCACTAGGGATGGGTACAATACCAGTACCAATACCAGTACCCTTAAAGTGACACCGATACCAATAGAGTACTTTAGTATTCGATACCTTTTTTTTGCGTTTTGGTGGCATCTCGGCACGCTGAACTGCCAACTCCGTCACATACACCGCACTCGACTTCACCACCACAGACTGTATGGGTTGTAGCTGCTGCGGTAGCGGGCCAATCACACGTCACATTAAATCGAAGAACGCTTGCGGTGATTGGCTGCGAGCAAAACCATACAAATAGTCTTTTTTTTCTAGATCTGTGTGCAAAAAGTATCGAATGCAGATATCGTTTGACTGGAGAAGTTTCCATACTACTTGGTACTGGGTTATTTCGGTCGATACCTTAAAGGTATCGAGTACCGATACCCAGCCCTACTTGCCACCGAGGATTTCTAACTGCCCAAGTTACTAAGTTATGGGATCGTGACCCAGGGAGACACAGGGAAAGGAATGACTAGTAAGGTGGAACCTTTACTAAGACAGTGTCTTAGTAAATTAAATGCAATGTAAGTGAAGCCTCAGTATAATGCCCAGCCCTAAAATATGCCAATTATGAATTTGACTGGACGAGACCTTGAAAGTCATTGAAAAATCCTTGAATTGAATGTCTAACTTTGTGTTGGAACCATGGTAACGATAACAACAATGACATCAACATCAGAACAGAAGAAGGATGGGTCTATTTCAGGTTCCTGGTCCCACGTTTACCACCACCACATCTCCCGGGGTTGTCTTCCCAAGGCGGGCTGTCGGTTAATCTTGCCATTGACGGTTGAAGGAACAAACACAAGTCTTGGATAAGTCCCTGCTAACATGATTTAGTAACAGGCTGAATATATATAGGATGAGTGGAGGACAATGAGGTACGCACTGCTGCCCTCTCCTGGGGTGGATGTACCCCTGGGGCGGATTACATCCTGTACAGAGAAGGGCCAAGCTTTTCACAGACGCAACTATTTTCACACATAGCTTCCTCCATATCTGGCATCACAGGCTAGAAACCCTCTACTATTTTCAGTCTTCCTATTGAAATTATGCAATTTGCCCAGACTTTCTACTAACAACTGCACATTATGTAAAAAAAAATCACAGCAAGCATTAACAGTAAAAATGTCAATGTAGCACTGTGTTTAACAGATAGTTCTTATGGCTACATTACATTGCTACCTAACGATGTGGAGATAAACCATAGTTTTCATGTGTAGGTTTTCATTGAGGCAGCTATAGGCTAAGCCTTCTGTCCAATACATTAAACTGTTTCTAATCAAAGAGATTATCATAACACAACGTCCAGAATGAATATATTGTCACTGTTGGATGAAAACCTTGTAACTTCAGTTTTGGTGATTTTCATGTTTTAACTTTAATTGAAGGATTACATGCTCCTCTATGGGTAGAGAAAATTCTATAACCCTTGGGTTTATGAAACCTTTTCAAAACCAATTAACTCAAAAATCAAGTTAAAGTCAAGCTAAAAACAAGGCATTTTTTCTTAGTTCCTGACAAGTTGACATTTTGGAGCAACAAGGTTTTCAGACACCCGACAACAGCGATATGTGAGCTGTCAGTGTTTGTTATATAACACTTGAAAATATTGAATTCATTAATCAAACTATTCAGAAAGGAGTGAAATGAATTGACCAGGCCTCTCCCTGAAATTAAAACAGCAAGGCCGCTTAAAGTGATATAAGTGATTCACTACCATGCAAGTGCGTACCATAGCAAAAGTCAGGCCATACCATCATAAACCTGCAGGACCATAAGACAGGCAGCAGCATTCACCAGCAACCTACTCTAGCTTCCAGGGTGAGTGAGTGTAGGCGAGTCATCGGGGTTATCAAGTGGGCAACTACCAAATGAGTGTGCTAACAAATTCTAACACGCTATTGCTGCGCTCCATTTACCTCGGAAGTCAGAGCTAGGAATGACGTCACACCCGAGTTGACCGCGCAAGTTGGAAAACCAGTTAGTTTTTGTTATTTCACGGGGTGGGGGAAGTGGGGTTTGCTCTAGCCAAGTTAGCCATTGTTAGCAATACCAGTTGATGACAACGCATTACGTGGTATTTTGCGCATACAAACACCCTAGCAACATGTCCACAGATAGAAGTTGGACAGTACTGTGTGTACGACTGATTTTCACAAATAAGACAAAAGTGCTAATAAACAGTATATTACTACAGCTTGAGGCACGGAGCAGCCATCTTGGATTTTGAGGTCGGGGTTGGTGAGGTTCTTCCGACTTTCCGAGTCGGAAATCCGACTTCAGGGGGCGTTCCAGTTGAAATTTCCGACAGGAAACTCAGAAATTCCGACTTCCCAGTTCAGATGGAACACAGCATAAGCATGCTACCAAGCTAATGCTAACACAAGGATAACACATTTAGGCTACCTAAGCTACTTTATCAGGCATTTATAACTGTTATCGGCTGATCACAGATTATGATTGTTGGCCGATTGATCCAAAATTGTATCCCCAGACATATCCCCAGAAAATTAGCTTTTTCACAGTTTCCTTTTTTTTACACACCAAGCTAAAGTTCGATCAGCTAGAGAAGGGTAAACGTTTGTGTGTGTGTGTGTGCATGTCTGTGTGTGTGTGTGTGTGTGTGTGTGTGTGTGTTGCTCTATCTTCCAGATCTAGGCCCAATTCATCAGTAGTGACAAACTGGGTGGATGAGTCCCCAGCACAGCGATACAATTCCCTCCTATCAGGCTGACAGACAGTCCAGCTCTGTCATTAGTTCATTTCCAACCAATTGGTGCAGCTCAGCCTTTGTCTCCCATTGTATTTGATGTGATCCCCGACTCTGACGTCTGATGTGTCGCCAACTCTGCCAAAATGATTGCTGGCCTGAAAGAAAAGTTAACTTTGGAGTATTTTAGAGGTGAATGAGCTTTTTAAAGACCTTTTCTTGCCAAAAACGTAGTATATTAGATAATTGAATCACTTGCATAGCAAAGAAAATCCGATAACAATTTCATCACCCATTGGACGCTCAGCCGTCTTGGTGGGGGGGATCCCTCTTTGAATTGGCCCACCCAAGATTTCTTCCATTTTTGTTCCTTGTAGAGGGAGTTTTTCCTTGTCTTCACTGAGGGTCTAAGGTTGGTGGTGCAAAGGAACTGAAGGGGAAATAGTTTTACTTTCTACACCACCCGCCTTGTTTGATTTGGACAAATTGCCTACCGGCAGTAGGGCAAATATGGGGCACGCTAACGCCACGACAGGACTTCAGAGTTTATTTTCAATGTTGGCTGAGCAGCAATATTTCCCCCTACTGAAATATTTACTAGAGCAAAGTGTCCACTCCTACGCTTGGATAGTCGCATGTCGTCACGCTGTATGCAGCTCCTTCTGCCTCGGTATAGTGACTGAAGTGCCATTTGGTGACTCGAAAGATTAAAATAATGCAGCTACAGGGTGCTACCTGCGTCATACCTGAGTAACAGACAGAAGACGTCAAGTGACTGTGTGTATGTACTGTAAGTACATTTACTAGCACAGGGATCATGCTCTCCTGAATGGGTTCACAAAGTACGGAAGTGACTAAGTTTTCTTTGAGCACTGTGCAGGGAGGTATCTCTGTTTTTTATACAAGTACACCTACACAGGATAGCATTGGTTATGTAAAATGCAGATAATCCACTGTAATTATGTTTTTTTTTTCCCATTCTACTTTGGTTCCTGCACACAAACTTTAGTTTCCCATAGAGCTGTTACTTTACTTATGGTGAGAATTCTTGGTTTTCTTTGATCCGAAAGGACAATAGTTGAAAAGTTTACTTACTTAGTTTACTTAGTAAACAAAAGTCACATGGACTCACAAGTAGCTTGTTTATTGGACAGTTTTGGCAACTTGTCATACCACTAGGTGAGAGATTTTGGTGGTGGTGGTGGGGTGCGGATCCCTCTAACTTTAGGGCTCATCTCCACTCTGTTTATAGTCTTTCCAAGCATTAGGAACTTCTGGCTATCAGATGTCAACCCCCATCTCCTTACCCATAAACCTATGGGTAAGGAGACCTGAGACATGAGACCCCTATGGGTAAAGACCCATTTAGGGGTCTTCTCGTTCTCACTCCTTACAAACCCTACCACAGTTCTCTTGGAAAAGGACAGAGACCCGCATATTCAGGCAGTTATTTTTGACTAGGAGACTTGATGAATGTTATTTGGTACCACCTGAGTTGGAATGGCATTATTCTCACCTGGCCAAACAAACCACACTCTAGACTTCACACACACATTTTATCCTTTCAATATGCAAACTTCACACACACATATCCATCTTATACACCAAAAATACATAACGAATGCATTTTATCCTATGTATATATGTGGATATACACATATTCTACAAACACTCACTCAGTGACTCACACACTCATTCATAGCATTAACACAGTGATGGTTAGATATTTATTTCATACTGCAATTTTTGTTTCATTTTTTGGTATATTTTAATGTGCATATTTCTGTCTCAGTATGTTCTACTGCTGTTATTTTGCACACCCTCTTAATACTTCAACTCATATTTTTTCGTACTTTCATTCATTTTTACTTAAAATGTTCTTGACACATTGGAATTGTTGGTTGAGTTATGCTTACTAGCTTAAAGTTTGCTTATTTGTATATATTTGTTTTTTTTCTTTGCTGTATCCTATTGCTATTTGCTGCTGCAACAAATCAGTTTCCAGAGGTTTCATCCTTTCTTTTCTTATTTCTGTGTGTCTTTGTAGTTGTGTTTCGCTCCATGCTTCCTGGGAGGTTTCCTCTGTATCTCTGGCAGTCTGAATGGACTGACGGTGGAGCAGAACATCGCCAAGCTCAAGAGGGTGAGCAAGCTTCATTATACCACTATATTATTCAGTATCATTGATAATAATCCTTGGGGTGTCACAGTGTCTCTGTTAGCTCTGTGGCTAACCAGCCAGAAGGCTGTAGGTTCGATTCCCGGTCCTTTCTGTATGGAGTTTGCATGTTCTCTTTGTGTTCTCCTTGGTTTCCTCTCTCAGTCAAGTGCATTGGAGCCTCTAAATTGTAGGTATGGATGGGAGTGTCTGTCTATCTGTGTTAGCCCTGTGATGGACTGTGGACTCCCTCCCTTCCATCCAATGCATGATGGGATAGACTCCAGCTCCTGACTTTCACTTTCAGAATGCTTTCTTTATTCAGTAATAAAGCTATTTCATAATTTTTTTTTACATTTCAGACGCTAATATGTCCTTCTGATATAACTTATAGACAATAAAATAACAAAATAACTAGCCAATGCTCATCAAGTCTCAAAATCTTCTTTCACGTTGCTTGACCTGTACTTATGCCACCGTAATGACGCTATTAGATGTGAATATATAACTTAGGTGCAAAAAAGGAGTATGAAACCTTAATTAATATTAATATTATATATACAGTACTGTGCAAAAGTCTTAGGCACCCAAGAGTTTTTATATAAATTGTCTTAGATGTTTATTCATTTTTTTCCGCATTAGTGTGTCAGTAGACTGCTCTTTATAGTAAATTTTTTTATATATAGAAACTTTTAATTTAATTATTTTTGAAAGCAGCTTCGCTTTACTTTTTTTCTTTTGTGCCTAAGACTTTTGCACAATACTCTATATATTAATTTTTTTTTTTTTTTTTTTTTTTTATCCTGAAAAACACATCTATCCTGCTCATAATCATGAACAATACATCACATTATTCCTTTTTACTGGATTTTCTTTGCAACTAATAATAATAATAATAATGATAATAATAATGATGCTTTTTATTTGTACTGCACTTTTCATTCACAGTGAATCTCAAAGTGCTACAGAGTTAAAAACATAAAAATAAAAACGAAGAAAAAAGACATCACTAACAAAAGTTAACAAATCCCAGCTTACTGTCGCCAACTAGTGGCTGAAAAACCGTTTTGGTGATTTACAGAATTTTGCACGTCATCAAACATGTTACAGTCTTTCCCACTCACCCGCCCCTCACCTTTCCCCCCTGCTCCTCATGCCATTTGCATCTTTCAAAAATCACACAGTAGGTGGAGAAAAGTTCAAACTGAGGGTATCATGACTTTAAACTTAGGGCTGATGTTGTGCCAGAAAGTATTTCCCCTTAAAAAGTTGTGTTTGCCCTAGGAGTGTGTCTCAGTGTGAAGAAAATACCAATCATTTATAGTTTTTGTGGATTATTTTCCTACTGCTGATTCAAATGGTGAAACACAGAATAAAAGTTGCCTACCTATGAACGGTGATCACACTTCCATTGATTCTACATGGATTCTACACTTGTTATTATTAAGTGCATTTGCCCCCACAATAATTTCCGTAACACACACGGAGGACAAAACACGGACACGCTGCCAGGGAGACACATTTTGTAGGGGATACAAAATTTGGCACAACTGGCCAGGCCTCCAAAGTAGCCTCTGAAGTCCCATGCCCCCCCCCCCCCCCCCCCCCCTCTGGAACTGGTGAGGGCATTGCTACAGAACAGCGAGTGTGCTCTGTGAACATAGTCCAGGTAAATTAAAGTACAAAAAAGAGGATGCCGTGGTTCTCCTTGAAGCTAGCTGACCTCTGGCTTTCACCCCTCATTATTATTAGAAGCTATTTCCTCCGATGGAGAGAGAGAGAAGAGAGGGGGGGGGGGGGACTGTGGAAATAGCAATGTGACTCATGTCTTTGTGTGTGTGTGTGTGTGTGTATGTGTGTGAGAAAGCGAGAGCATGCGCATGTTGAAGTGTGTATTTGCCTGGTGTGTTTGCAGGGCCGGGTCAGAGCTAGCTGGTATCTTGCGCTAGGAGCTCACGCGTCCATCACTGCCTTGCTGCTTACTCACCGTTCCACTGCTCACCATCAATTATTTACGCAAGGAGAGGCAAGGACCTGCAGTTTAGAGTGAGGGTCTGAAAGGCCAACGAGGTAAATGTCAGAAAAGACAGAAAACAAATGACAAACGTGTTCGTTACAGCAGGCCCGGCACTGAGGAAATGGGAGACGAAAAAGCAACGGAGCGGCTGGCCGGCCAAACCGCGGCTCTGTCTCGTAGAACTAGCCAGAGCTGTGCGGTGACGTCAAATAGATGTTTACTGATGAAGCGGCATGGCATGAGGTGGTGGGGGCCCTCATACTGCGAGCAACAGTACTGAAGTACAGCAGAAGTCCCTCATTGTCCCCCCACCAAAGGGGGGACTATGGATCCGTCTCCGTCCGTTAGTTAGTTCGTTCGTTAGTTTGTTAGTCACACTGTAATGCTGACTTTGTGCCGCTAGGGGGCGGCATTGATAATGAATGGGGACTCAGTGGTAAAGCAGGTCATACAGTTAAAGTTATCATACAATGTGGGGGACAATGAATGGGGACTCAGTGGTAAAGCAGGTCATACAGATTAAGTTATCATACAATGTGGGGGACAATGAATGGGGACTCAGTGGTAAAGCAGGTCATACAGTTAAAGTTATCATACAATGTGGGGGACAATGAATGGGGACTCAGTGGTAAAGCAGGTCATACAGTTGAAGTTATCATACAACGTGGGGGACAATGAATGGGGACTCAGTGGTAAAGCAGGTCATACAGTTGAAGTTATCATACAACGTGGGGGACAATGAATGGGGACTCAGTGGTAAAGCAGGTCATACAGTTAAAGTTATCATACAATGTGGGGGACAATGAATGGGGACTCAGTGGTAAAGCAATACAGTTAAAGTTATCATACAATGGGGGGGACAATGAATGGGGACTCAGTGGTAAAGCAGGTCATACAGTTAAAGTTATCATACAATGGGGGGGGACAATGAATGGGGACTCAGTGGTAAAGCAATACAGTTAAAGTTATCATAGGTCACATAATAGTCTACACACGCTACACACTCTGAGACATTAGACTGGGTTGATGTGTTGAAGTGAGTCAGTGGAGAATTTTTGGGCAAACCTCTAACCACAAGACACTGTAGTTATTGTACTTTTTGCGGCCGTTGGCCGTCAGCCAATCAGATTTCTGTCTTTCCTTGTTGTCTCTCTACCAATGTTGATTGCGTTTCATGAACAATTGTTCTGACTGCCCAGTGCAAAATGGATGAGAAGTTTATCACAGCCATTCAAAGCCTTCTACCGCCGACTACAGTACAGAGTCCAAGACAAATTTTCCTAAGGGGACAATTAAAGTATATCTTATCTTATCTTATCTTATCTTATCTCGTTTCATCCATCATTGGGATCAGTGGGAAGCTCTGAAGTAATTTTATTGTTTTTTCTGTTTATTTTCGATGCTAGCTAGCTATGTTAACGCATCAAGTTATGAAAGGTAATACCAAAGCAGCAAAAAATACATAATTTGCCTGTTAAAAACGTTGTAGCTGCAGACCACTGCATGGATACTGGAACTGGAGCCTGCCCACAATTACTCAGAATAGAGTGACCCATCAATCAATTTGCTTGCAGCGTAAACACACATTTAGGCCTATTTGTTGGAGTTTCTGCTGATTATAGCCTGACATATCAATGTATCTAGAAGGATATTCAAGAAATACAAAGCAAATTTATAGCTACAAGTTATCTAGCAGTAACCAGCAATGCATAGCTACTGTAGGCAGCTAGCTAGACCAACTTCACAAATAACATCATATTAGAAATGGATTCTGGTTGGTATTTCAGTAACACTTTACTCTAAGTGGTGCGCCCGAGGCATTTTAAGGCATCATACGCACATGAATAAGCACAATGTGAGTGCATCATAATCAAGGCATGACACTAAGCTCGCCAGAGGCAAGTGATTTTGGTGAGTCTAGAAAAGGGAGCTTTTTTCTGTCCATTGGTTTGTTTGTGAACATTGACATGGGCGTGGCAGAAGTTTAGTAAGGAGAAAACATGTCATACAGATGCTTTACCATCCCATGTTGCTATTGTAGGAAAGTTGCAACCAGGGCATTGCACAGAAGAATCATGGCTGTAGTTTGAATGAGAGGAGGGAAATACTCACTATGATAAACCTAGCTTCTGCTATAAAGTTATGCTATTGTTTTGGATTTCGCCATTTATGGTATCATCGACATCTATGGTAACGACAACTAGGCTAAGATACCACACACGTGTGCAAAAGTAACTACTTTGCATGCTTCTGCATTAAGACAATGCGTTGACAGTGTGAGGTTGACATTGACCTCAAAGGCAGTACAGAACTGTGAAATTATCAATTCAACAACAACCCCCAAGTCGTGCCCCTTACTCAAAACACAACATGTCTTGTGGCTGCATTGCATTCTGGTCTATTGTTGGAGAAATTGGTCTCTCTGCTTCTTCTACGATGGATTTCTCCTTGTATGATTGCTGAAGCCCTTGCTCTTTGATTCTGAGGGACTGACACTAAAACTTTGCATTACATTTTACGCTTTCAAACTCCATTGTAGCAGCGCTGGACATATCTCAACGTGACATCACATCGTATACAATTGGCCAATTATCCACGGGAACAAGAAAAATACACTGCCAAACGACAAACCGGACCCAGAAATGCATCACCAATAGCCGATTTTAACAGGGTTAGTGTTGCAGGGTGGATTTTTTCTTTAACTTTTCCACTAAAACCAATTATGCGCTTATCCGCTTCTAATGGCCGTATAATCTGCTGGTTATGCATCACAATGCACTTCAAGTAAATTGTTACCCAAAGTTGCAAGAATGTAACCGTGACAGATCAGTTCTCTGGCTTCAAGTGTAGAGAATTAAGTTCATAAATGCATCCCCGCGAATAATAAATACTAAAATTGAGCGCATACCCCCAAAAGCGCATCTACCAACCAACATAAAACGACTAAGGAAGGCAAGACAGGCGCTGTATTCTCGAGTGTAGGAGGAATAATTGTGATGTCCGTCTGACGCAGTGATCACCAGTGGCAATTTCACCTCAGGTGGCAAAGTAGCTTGTTTGGCCATAATTAGAAAACAGTTACGCCCCAGAAAACCATCAAAAAGAAAAAAAGAAAAGATTGTTGCTGGAACATTGGCTTTCTGTTTTTATATGTCGAGACATGTTGAGCTGACCTTTAAGTAGATGACACAGGGGATTTTGTGTGGTAAGGTGGTAAGGGTAAGGGTGTGTGCTTGTGTGAGTGTGTGTACGTGTATATGTATAAACCGTTATTTATCCTTTTACTCATATATACATATGTGGCATAGATGGGTAAAAGCACAAAGCTTGTTGACCCATTGCTTTAACGGTTAAATTATGGGTGTTAAATTACTACGCCGACAGACCGTTAAAGGGAAAATCCACCCTAAAACTATTTTAAAAACAACTGTTGGTGATGTACCTTGCATTCCTTGGTCTGTTTTGTTGTTTCGTAGTGTATTTATCTTATTCCTGTGGGTATTATCGAGACAATTTTTCATCTGTCTGAAATATCAACGGTAAACATCAGGTTTTGGTGTCAGTCCCTCAGAATCAAAGAGTAAAGGCTTCTTTCTAGACCACTTTCTGGACTCACCACTGACATTCAACAATCACACAGGGACAAATCCATTGTAGAAGAGGCAGAGATGTCTCCACTAACAGTAGCCTCAATAGACCAGAATGCAATGCAGCCACAAGACATGCTGTGTTTTGAGTACAGATAGACATGCCCCAATGTTCAGAACTACTTGGCTATTTTGTCTATGTCTATGTGCCTATATGCCCACCTTTGATTGAAAGCAACAAGTTCCTGCCCTTCTGTGGGTGTTGTCGAATGGCATTCTGGGATATGTAGGAAAAATCACTAAGTGAAGTAGAGGGAAAGTGGGTACACCAAAAAAGTAAATTACAAAACTTTACCATAAAATAACTCCTGAACTGCATTGAACATCACCGATTGATGAGTATCCGAGTATGAGCAAGGATCTTTGTGAATTGGACGCACCCTGTAATGAGCCTCATTTGCAATTTAAATATGCATGAACAGCGTCAGCGCACTGTGTCTCTATTTCCTCGGCAGCGTAATTAAGTGTACTTTCCACTCACTGCGGACGGTTTGTGAATCACACTTTTGTGTTTCTCTTTGTTTTGCAATGGTTTAACGACCGCAAAAGCACCGCAGTCCTTTTGTGAATTCACCCCAGAGTCCACATCCGAAGTAACAGCTCTCATTACGATACAAATATAATAGCAATTTTTTTTTTCTCTCATCACAGGACTATGCGGATGCCTTGATCTCAAATTACTACGTAAGTTCTCCCTTTATAGTTAGTCATTTTATTGATATGTGCATTGACGTATGTGTGCACTGTCCATCTGGATTGTGCACAGAAAGAATCCGGTAAACGTGGCTCATTTCACAACATGTCATTTGCTGTCCATTCTTAATGTGAATGTTATGCGTGAATTGTCCAGTGAACGTTGTTTGTTTGTGTTTCAGCTATGGCCACCAGTCCAGATTGCCAATTTCTATTTCGTTCCACTACACCACAGGTAAGGGCCTATCGGCTGATTGTCAACATAGTAACAATCGGCCGCACTGATCAAGAAATGCACAGTTTGTACAGAAAGCATTTTCATATACAATGTAAAACACTGATAAAGGCCGTCAACTGAATATAATTACAAAGTGGCCTCCTTTGACATGCGGGCACTATTGGGGGAAAAAGTCACTGCAATCGACAGGGAGAAAGAAAAAAAACAAGGACACAACAGAGAACCAAAGACTGTAGGTTGTACACAGTTAAAGTCTAGGGCTATCATGTAAGACAGCATAAATGCCCAGTTTTTGACATGGTTTGGTAAACTGTCCCACAATATAGGACCTTGGTGTCGTACAGAAAATTGACCTTGTGTGATTTTGTAAAAAGCTATGGGTAAATTGGTGGATATGAATTATGAGCCACAATTGTGGATATGATCATTGAAGATAAACATGTTCTCAAAGCTTGATGGAAGTAACTTCATTTTAGATTTGTAAAGAAACTGGCAGATCTGTAAAACATTAACATCATAATTGTTTGTTAACAGCAATGTGAAAGACTGGTGGAGAGCATGCCAAGACACATGAAAGCTGTGATTGAAAATCAGGGTTATTCCACCAAATATTGATTTCTGAACTCTTCCTAAGTTAAAACATTAGTAGTGTGTTGTTTAAAAATGAATATGAACTTGTTTTCTTTGCATTATTCGAGGTCTGAAAACACAGGACAAGACAATGACAAGTTGTCATTTTCTGCAAATAAATGCTCTAAATGACAATATTTTTATTTGGAATTTGGGAGAAATGTTGTCAGTAGTTTATAGAAAAAAACAAAAATGTTCATTTTACTCATTTTACTCAAACACATACCTATAAATAGTAAAACCAGAGAAACTGAAAATTCTGCAGTGGTCAAATCAAAGTATAACGCAAGGTTACCACAGTTTTTCTTGGGACATAATGTCTGATGATTCCAATACTGTGTCTGACCACTATGATTTTTCCAAGAAAGTCTCTTATCAATCAATAATACACCTAAGAACTTGACATAGGAGGCATGTTGTAATGCTGTTTCTCAGTTGGAAAATTATGAATGTGCTCTTGAAGCAGATCCATTCCAAGATACATAGTGTTTAACTATTGTTTATTAACTGGACTAGAGCCATTGATGTGGAATATTTTTGTCTGAAGCCATATTGGTATAAGACTATTTACTGTTAAAAGAAATCCATCATTCTATTGTACACTAATCTTTCGAGTTCTTTGGCTCGACAAGGAAGAATGGAGATGGGTCGATAATTAAAAAATTCAGAAGAGTCATCAGATTTAAACACAGAGGGGGGATAACTGGGGATTCAATTAAATGGTGATTTGTTCAGAAAGAAGATTAATTATAGACCAGGTCTTTTTGCTTGATAGTGATGCTGCTTTGCTTCTCTTATTAGATGATGTAATTTACTTCTATTTATTTCTTAGTTTTACCTGAGGTTATTTTTACAGGAGCTAAAAGAGGCCAGAGTTTTTACTGCCGTGGGCGTGTGAAGTCCGTAAAAGCTACTGACATGGCAGATTCGGACAGGACAAAAATTACAGACATGCTATGGTAATGATTACATTACCACACCTCCCCCTGAAATACTAATCCCAGCCCTATTGGGCTTTAGACAGTAATGAGTATGAAGTATCAAGTATTTTATCACATTTTTATGCATATAGCAACATGGACAAATGGAGCTTCAATATCACCTTGTTATATCTTTTCACCTTGTGTTGTCAAACATCACTGTATTAAGAAGAGTGAAAAAGTCTACCAGGGTTCCCACTGGTCTGATATTCAATTTCTGGAATATTTATCATTATTATTATTATTGATATTTATATTTCCAGACAGGGAAAGTCAAGGAAATTTACAAATGAGTCACTTTACAGGAGTATAGCAGAAAGTGTTCTCAAACTTGTTTCACACATTCATTGCATTGCGTTTCCAGCCCAACTGGAGTGCACAAATCTGATGTTACTGTTCTCTAAATAGGTAAAATGTGATTTTTATGAGGTTTATATAATTTGGCAGCAATCAAAAGAGCAGGTCTGTGTCACGCAAGTGTGAAAAAAATAGATCTCAGCAATGTAAATTGGGTATCCGGAGGTCCTGAAAAATCTCATCTAAACTCAAGGCTTTAAATGCTTTTGAATATAGTTGAATAAAGCATTTTAAATCTGAAAGTCAGTTATAGAGGTCTTAAAAATTCTACGGTTTCATTATATTATCCAAACGCAAGGCCTTAAGATGTTTTTAATACAGTCGAATAAAGCATTTTAAAACTGAAAGTCAGTTTTAAAGGTCTTAAAAATTTGGGGTTTCTTGGTGTTAGTGTATTGTTTTTCTAGTGAGAAAAAAAAACCAGTCCTACTGTATCCTTCACCTATATTTCAAATGTAAAATTCATCTTTAATGTCGTTCTGAAAGTGTCTAACCCTAAAAAGCCTTCTTTTCATCTTGAAACTATCAGACACCCTGGTGAATGAATCCAAAGACGTCAAATTTCTCATGTTTGCAGATTGGCTGTCGTCCAGGTCGTCGCTGTCGCCTGGAACTCCTACCTGTCCTGGAAGGCCAATAAGATGTGAAGGATTATCACAAGTCCCGCCCCCTGCCTCAAACCCCCTCAGGACTGTCAGTGTTGTTAATGATGCCTTTGCACTCACTTGTAGTGTGATATGGGCTGTTCTGGTCTGAAGATTGCTTACTTTAGGCTACTTAGTCTTCTGATATTTCCAATGTGTAAAACTGTGATTGAGTCACTTATAAAGGTCAGAAGAAAGTGCTTGTCTACTCCGAATGACAAATTCACACTTGAAAGTCAAACTTGCATTTGCAGAAATGTCTGTGAAAGTTTGTTATTTTTGGAAATAGGATTTGGCACTGGTACCGCACAGTGCAGCCACACATACACACACACACACAGACACACACATACATAAATACGTGCACACACATTGATAAGTACATTTTCTAATCTATATAATAGATTGTCACTTACCAGAAATTATTTTAAGGATAATTTGTTAAAGGATTATTTCATAGCCTGGGTTAAAAGATAAATCCACACTCGGATCCTCTTACACTGTTAGATATCAATTTGTGATGTTCAATACATTGCAGGAGATATTTTGTGATGAAGTGTTGTAATTTACTTTTTCGTTGTACCTCATCTCATCTTCATCTCACCTTTCTGCTTTTCCCAGAATGCCTTTTGACAACCCCCGAGTTTTAGATAGCTGAAAATGTTTCTACGTTTGGCCAGTTATCCACAGAATAAGAAAAATATACCACCAAACAACAAAATGGGCCCAGGAATGCAAGGTACATTACCAATAGCTGTTTAATAGTGTTAAAGTGTTTTAGGGTGGATTTTGCCTTTAATCTATATTTCAATGTACATGGAAACTGTATACTTTTTGAAATGTGCACATTTTTAATATTAAAAGCCATATATCTAGCATATAACGCGTCTTAAAGTTTTTACGTGAGGTGATGTTATTGGTGTGTTTGACCTAGCTAACTTTTGTGGCCAAGTTGGGGTTTGGATGGGCGGGGTTGTTTTTGGAGAGAGGCATGGAGGCTGCTGAGCGGGGCTGTCAACCGAATTAACTCCACACATTTTTCCCCACACAAACACACTTGGGCTATATCGGGGGAGAAGAGCAAAGCGTCTGACGAATCCATTGAAAATCTGCCAAATAGCCCCGTTCCCTTAGGGATATGAGCTTCTCCCCCAGAAAGTTGGAATCCATTTTTGATTCAGCACCCGGGCTCGCAGTGTTGTATATGCATGCCAAGGTAATTAGGTAGATCGTCTTATTAGTGCTGCAACATGTGCGCATGTTGCATGGTATATAGCTTAGATCTGTGTTTGAAATGCTCATTGTTGAAGTTGGAGTTGTCGCAGGCTTGCATTCTGAGGCCAAATCTAGGGTTCAATATGAACAACGTGGATTTTTGAACGGAAAAACTGATATTCTTCGATATTTTTGGACTGAAGCTGCTGGTGGCCTATAATTTGTGCTGATGTTCACTATCTTAACATAGTGGAAAAGCCTCTGAAACAGCTTTTAGAGCATCATGGGACACTAAAACTCTCCATTGAAAGCCATGCTAATGTAACTCTTTTAGGTGGGTTAGTAGCTCCTGAAGCTGTTGAGAAATGAAGGGAGGAACCTCCATCATATCAGAGGTGGACCACACTGACCGGACAATATCTGATTTTGAATAAAAGTCAGTTCTAGTCTGACATAACAGAAAACCCACATATGGATCTAACCCTAGTTAAAACCCAACAAAATGGTTATGGTCAAAGTTAAAAAGTCAAAGTTTCTGGCCTTGAGGATTTAAATGTAAATGCAATAATAGCCTACTCCCACAAAAAAGTATAGGTAGGCTATAATATGCACTACTGACTGTGTCACCCAGCCCCATAATATAATAGTGTAGAAGTGTAATAGATTCCAGGAGTATTAGAGGAGGTTCCATGGGTTCCTTGAGGAAGTTCCAGGGGTCTTAGAGGAGGTTCCAGGGGTCCTTGAGGAAATTCCAGGGGTCTTAGAGGAGGTTCCAGGGGGTCTTTGAGGATATTCTAGGAGTCTTAGAGGAGTTTCCAGGGTTCCTTGAGGAAATTCCAGGGGTCTTAGAGGAGGTTCCAGGGGTCCTTGGGGAATTTCCAGGGGTCTTAGAGGAGGTTCCAGGGGGTCTTTGAGGATATTCTAGGAGTCTTAGAGGAGGTTCCAGGGGTTCCTTGAGGAAATTCCAGGGGTCTTAGAGGAGGTTCCAGGGGTCCTTGAGGAAATCCCAGGGGTCTTAGATGAGGTTTCAGGGTTCCTTGAGGATATTCTAGGAGTCTTAGAGGAGGTTCCAGGGGTCCTTGAGGAAATTCCAGGGGTCTTAGAGGAGAGGGGGTCTTTGAGGATATTCCAGGAGTCTTATATGAGGTTCCATGGGATCCTTGGGGGTCCTTGAGGATATTTCAGGGGTCTTAGAGGAGATTCCATAGGGTCTTTTAGGATATTCCAGGAGTCTCAGAGGAGGTTCCATGGGGTCCTTGGGGGTCCTTGAGGATATTCCAGGGGTCTTAGAGGAGATTTCAGGGTCCCTTGGGGATATTCCAGGGGTTTTAGAGGAGGTTCCAGGGGTCCTTGAGGATATTCCAGAGGTCTTAGAGGAGATTCCATGGGGTCCTTGAGGGGGTTCCCTAGTAAAATGAGGAATAGTTTAATTTTACTATAAGTAAATTCACTAGATATGATCCCAATTACAGAATGTATAGAAAGAATATTGTAATCCTATGTTTCACTCTCACCACTATTAACTCCTACAGTGTAGGCAGTTCTACCATTCAATAGTAAAACAACTAAAATCTTCCTGGGACTAAATCTGATCCCCTGGTATATCAGGTCATATAACCCATCAATAAGCATGGAAGTGTTTTAGACAGGCCTAAAATAGTTGGTTCAGCACCGTGGACAGTTCCTGCAGGCTGGATCCAGTCATTCTAACCATAACCAATCACTTTACATTTCTGTCCACAGCAAATATTAATAACAGTGTTGTTGTGATTGATTGAAGCGTTGTTTGTCTAATCATAGAACTGACATGGCTCTGGGGTGGCTGTTCAAAGCTATGATGACTGTTGCTATGTTTTTCCCTGGTTGCCTTAGGAGGTACAGCTCTACCTTGAATCCTTAATTAGCCGCTTCTAATTCAACTGATCGAAGTAAAATAGCCCTAATTTTGTCTAGGCTAGATGAGGGGTTCTCAAACATTTTAATGTCACAAACCCCCATTTGAGCATATTTAGACTCAGGAATCCATTCGAGCCAGTAATCCCTTAAAATAGCCTTACATTCACATTAACTTACATTAATTCATCCCTTAATTTATGCAAAATGAATTAAGGGAGTGATTAATGCAGGAGACCCCATCAAAACCCCCCTAAACACCCCCTTAATCTTGACTTGAAAAAATCATTGAGACAGAAACTTTCCATTAACAACTCACTAATAACCCTATAAACCATGCACAAAAGGCATGAAAAATCCTTTAATTAAGGCCTACTAGTTTCTTCATGAATCAATCCCATGATAATAACCTTACTAGGGATAAAAATTAAGGGGTTTGGTTTCTTAGTGATATGGGATGATATTAGTTGTTGGTTTTAAATTGCAGAACTGTCTACACTCTATGTGGGGAGATAATAGTGGTTAAGACTGAAACCTGGGATTACATTCTTATACACTCTCTAAATGGGAAAATTCTAGTGAATTAAATCATAGTGAAATGAAACTATTCCTCATTTTGCTAAGGACCCCTGGAACCCCCTCAAGGACTCCTGGGAGTGCCCGGACCCCAACTTTGAGCACCACTGGGACTAAATAACTGGAAATAAACAGAAAAAAAAAAAAGACGCGTCCTTTTTTTTTTTTTTCTTTCCATCAGAGCATCCTCAGCTGTCCCTCCCAACAATATTGCCTTTCGTCCCCGATAGTCGTCTAATTTCCAAACCGGTATCTGCACTTGCGTTGACGTCAAAGGAGCAGGCTGGATGTATAAAACCCTCCGTCCTCTCCAGTCGCCTCTCACAGGGACTTTCCACACCGGACTCCGGCTTGATATCTCACCGGCCCGACCGCAAAGTTTGGTTGCAGCATCTTGAGAAAACAAAGTAAGTGTCTCCATTTCACTTTGCCTCATTTTGTTTGTATTTATCATGTCAAGGTTCAACTTCTAACAAGTTTCAAGATGCCTAATACTGCATCCGAGGCAAGGATGCATAAGCAAGCATGCTTTTCTCCTACAGCAGAGGAATCTCTTCAACTGGATTTTGGTTCCTTCTGTTTAAGATAAGATAATATAAGATAAAACTTTATTGATCCCCGTAGGGAAATCTGGTCGTTGCAGCAGCAAAACCAATAGGATTTAGCAGAGGGAAAAAATGAGAAATAGGATTTAAACACGCAAATATATACTGTAGATATATGCACAAAAACAGTAAACAACTCACCACTAAGATGCATGCTCTATTTATTTATCATTTATTTATCATCATCCACGATGTACTGTAGTGGTAAATAATAAGAGGGGTAAACTGTGACCTTTAGTCACTGATCACCATGAGCCAAACAACCACTAATAGAAAGAACATTCAATTATATTTTCAGAAAACTTTCATTTAGGTTTTTCCGCTTAAAAGCCCATATGCTTTTAGAATAGATCCGATTGATACTACTTACTATAATGCAATTAATTTATCTCAGAAATATCATATCAGTCTAAAAAGGTGGATATACTGCTAATAAATGGGTGGTGGAAATGAGTTTAATTGGGTTCATCATCCACTAGATCCTTTCTATTCTATTACCTATATGTCCCCTAAATGTAATGCTGCTGATTGCAGGATATGAAGTCCGTCCCCCTGCTCCTGCTCCTTTCCTCGGTCCTCCTCTCATCACACCTCCGCCCCGCGGCCGGCAGACCGCGCGTCCTCCCCGCCTGGTTGGACGGCGGCGGCCGCATCCAGACTCAGCAGCTGGACGAGGTGCTGCTCAGAGCCGCCGCCGCCGGAGACAGCGCCGCCTCCGCCCTGCTGGGCGACAGCATCCTGAGGTTTCTCCAGAGGAGGAACCCGGACCCGCTGCACCTGCTCCCCCCGGAGGAGGAGGACGAGGACGAAGAGGAGGAAGTGAGGACGGCGTCGCAGCTGTGGAAGCGGAGCGAAGAGCCGCCGCTGTCCATCGACCTGACCTTCCACCTGCTTAGAAACATGATCCAGATGGCCAAGATGGAGAGCCAGAGAGAGCAGGCCCAGCTCAACCGCAAGGTCCTGGACGAGGTCGGGAAGTGAAGCGCTAAAACTAGAAGAAAATATGCCTACTTCATAAAGCCCAACCGCTGTCTCAGTGTCTCAGACCTCTTGACATTCTAGTTTTCTTTTTGTTTGTGCGCCTGCCTTCCTCTCCACATCATTTTACGCGCAGCCGGTGCCACTTTACGCATCACAGTATCCGTGAGTAAAAAGTAAAATTCTTCGCGTCGCCTAAAAAAAAAGACTTTGTTGGAAGATAGCTGAACGAATGGAAACGGACGGTCCACATCCCCCCACCCACTCACCCACCCCCAACACTGGACTCATGATGGACTTGTGGCAAAAGGGAAACTGTCGGGTGTATGCCTCATCATTACTGGATTTCACACCCCATGTGTCATTTTCACATTCTGATGTTCGGGACACAGTTTGAGCTGGAAACGGAGGGAACAGCCCGGGTCTTGGTAATGTGTCTCTGTGATCGATCGATGGTTTGGACGAGACGTACAAAATAATACTCATATCTGTGTGTTCTGAATAATTCTTTGCTGAGTTATAAAATGATAGATGACACATTACCAAAGCAAGTAAGACAGCATGAGCTTTTTTTTTTTTTATTGTTCCTGCACCTCTTGAATCACTGACAAATCATTTGCATGTCTGACTTAAATATAATGAAATTACACTAAGGCTTTAAGATACTATGGCACTTCACACACTATACAATCAAATTATTCATATTTAAGTGAAGTTCAAGTTATTAGTGCCCAATTTTGGGCAGACATGTTTCCATATTTTCAGTGATGCAGTGGTATATAATGAGGGTAAACAATCATAAGGAAAAACACAGAAATAAACAAAAATTGAAATTTCTGACAATAATTCATCTTGATATAACTTACATCAAATTGATACAGCTATGATGTATATTTACCTCTGAAATGTTCCATGAAGAACCATCTGTGGTTACTCATAGAGCAGTTACAGAACCACTGAAGAACTGTTTGCTTCTACATGGAACTGCTTTGTGAAACCAAGATCGGTTCTTCAAGCGGTTTCTCAAGGGTTCTTTGGTTAGTTAGTGATTCTATATAGAACCGTAATGACTCAGAGAACCATCTGATTTGTTCAAATAACAAAAAATAGTGAATTAGAATAAAGAACCCAGTGCGGTGTATATTTTATACGTTCTAAAAGGGTTCTTTACAGCGCTATAAAGCTCTTATGTAGAACCATGTGAGCATGGTGCTATAGAGAACCTTTTTAAAGTTTTCTTGATAGCACCAAAAAGGGTTCTACTGTGGTACAAACCTAAAGAACCAGTTTCCGGTACTATATAGAACCGTTTTTGTTAAGAGTGGAAGAGCCAATTGCCCTGTTAGAGTAATTGCTCAAAGAGGAATTATACATTAGGAACCAAAGGAACCAAAGAACTCTAAAGAACTATTTAAAAAAAAAAAAAAAGAGTCCTATGTAATTGTGCAGGATGTGAACAATAATCTGGATTGGACAAGGTCCCGAAGTATCTAAAAAGTTGCTGTTTGATTTTCTAAGGAAAGGTTTTGAGTAAATTTGTGTAGGATGGATGAATAAATAAGGCTAATTTGTGTCCAACTGTACAACAGGAGGCTGAAAATTCAAAATCCCTCTCTGTGGTCTGTGGTGTGACTCTCTTCCTCCATCTAAATCCACTCTGTCTGATTGATCGGTGTTGTATGGATTGACTGGATTTGTTTGAAGACAGTGGTATATGTATAGCGAGAGGTTGGGAGGAAGGCAAGCCAAACTTTAAGGTTCAACTAAAACGGATTCTTTCGCAGCCTAAAGTGTCAGCTCTCACCTCCCCGTCATCCTCTTTTCTGTCCCTTACTTTGAGTGAGAGCACTATCATCTGTACTGTACTGACTGTAGCATGCTAACCCTTAAAGAAAAAGAAAAGGAAAAAAAAACCAAATGCTTTGTTTCATCGTAAACTGTTTTGTCTGACATCTTTGTTTTTTGCAGTAAAGAAAAAGCTTTTTTTTTTTTGCCATTTATATTTTGTAATAAAAAAGTTCGGAGTAAAATCATGGCTGTTGACTGTCATTGTAGTGACTATAGTAGTAGGTCAGTGTTTGATCAGTAATAAAGTACAATGTTCTTCTGACTGCTATAAGGTCATAGTGATGTCTAAGTGTTTCTAAGTGTTTTCCATTTTGTAATAAGACCCATACTCTGTCTACCATGGGGATCTGCTACTGTAATCCAACCACAGGGTCTGGTGAAAATACTGGAAACCAAAGACTTTCCTCACTTGATGTGGCCTCTTTTTCCAGCATGACTGGATTATACATGTATCTTCCAAGCGACAGTGAGTTGCAACTGGAGGTACTGGGTCTTTCGGGTCTTTTAAAGTTTGCCGATGTTGGACCTATAGATAATTTGTCTCTTATGCTGCTTTTCCACCGCATGGTACCGGCTCCACTCGACTCGACTCTACTCGCCTTTTTTGGTTTTCCATTGGGCAAGTACCAGGTACCAGGCACCATATTACCTGGTACCTGGTACTTTTATTGGTAGCACCTCCGTCGAGGTTCCAAGCGAGCTGAGGCGATACCAAAAGGTGACGTGAAAACACTGCAGACTACTGATTGGTCAGAGAGAATCCTCATCATTGCGCAATACGGGACATATTTGCTAACGTTAGCTACCAGGTTAGCTTACCCTCTTGCGTGTCCTTTGAGCAGCCAGAGAGCAGTCTGTTGTCTCGCTGCCTTCAGCCTCTTCTGAAATAAAATCTGTCTCCTTGCTGTGACAGTAGCCACATACCGGGAATCAAGAACACCATCCCCTCCATATCCTCCATTGTTGCTGTGTGTGTCGTGTTGAAGATGACGTCACGGCAGTTTCATGTGGCGTCGTGGCGTCGCTATGATGACCAGTTGTGGGGGCGGGGGGGCACATTGAGGGGTACTATCTGCAGTGGAAAACCAAGTGGTACTACCACAAGCGAGTAGAGTCGAGTCGAGGCGAGTTGAGTTGCCATGCGGTGGAAAAACGGCATTAGTAGTACTTGGACCCACAGACAATATTGGCTCCTTAGTCAGCTGTTGGTTTAAATGGCGAGCTCCTGTTGCTAGGCCTCTTGCTGCTAACAATGAGTCCAAACAGGGTTTGTCAAAATATCTCCAAAAAAGGCAGTCTGTGAAGACGATATGGCGACCAACCAACATATTTATATTCACAGCCCGGAAAGCAGCAGCACTGCAACATTTCCACTCAGTGGAGATTCTTCTACCAAACTGTACCCGGCTCACGCCGCCAATAACGCACTTTCACCCCACAGCAGTCTGTGCTGCAGTAGGGATGTGATTTCCTGATGAGTGAAAGTGTGCGTAATGGCGGAATTGTGTCATGTTTACTCTCAACTCCATTTGGACTCATTGTTAGCAGCAAGAGGCCTAGCATCTGAGTTTGTCGTTTCAACCGACAGCTGACGCAGGAGCCAATATTCTCTGTGGGTCCAAGTACTACAGGTATGTAAGAGACAAATTATACATAGGTCCAAAATCGCAAAACTTATCCTTTAACATCAGACAACCTCACTCCGGCAGTGTAACTGGGGTTGATCAGCAAGTAGCGTGTTCCTGGTCAATGCTAACCACACTACATTAACATGAACAATTCTAAAGATGTTCATCTGAACACCTCTTTTATGATTTCTTTTTTTATAACTTTAATGGACGCCCTCATAAATGCTCCACTGGGATTATATCTGGTTATTCAGGAAGTTTTTCAGCATGGGTAACACCATAATGGCTGACATCTCTGCTCTGATATCAAGGCTTTGTGTGGAAACGTCATTGCAAACGCCAGGAGAGAAAGCCATCCCTGGATTGGATCGCAATAGAGATGAATAGAGATTTTTGCGTGGTCTGTAGCAAGGAGGTACTGTGTGTGCACAGCCAAAATCCCTAACTTGGTTGATACAAAAGGTGAGAAATAGAAAATACTTGCATGCTAGAGTTCTTACAATGATCCCTACTTGTTCATAGGTCTCTCTATTCTGAACAATTGTGGGCAGTGTAAGAGTGCGAGAGATGTGCAGCTACTGGCAAATCATGTATTTTTTGATGCTTTGTTATTGCCTTTTATAATATACATCGTTTTGATGAGTTAACATACTGTTAACCTTTGCATTAATCAAAAATATACAGAAAAAATGACCCCAACAATGGATGCAACCACTCCATGCGTAGTTTTTGAGATGTTTATTTGTATAAATAAAAGCTGAAGAGAACTGGGAAGCTTTGTGTGGCTGGAATCAACTTCTCATCTGTTTTGCACTCACCAGGTGGAACTTCATGAAACTTTTCTTGCTTGTTGACCGTCCACACATCAACTGAGTTTCCCAGGTCACAGTGTGAATAAGCAGGCCGAGGTTTACTCCTCACCACCACCAGGTCTCCACCTCTTCTGGTCTGCGTCAGGTGTTTCAGATGTATTGCCTGAAGAAGAATAAACTTCTATCTTCTTATCTTTTTTTCTGTATCTCAGGATCTAAACCCTAAAATGAGAAATTGTCCTTTTGACTACATCCAGTCTGGCCACACTCATAATAGATAGTTGAGGATTTGCTGACAGTTCATTGAGCATTTCTGAACCATCTTGCATGTTACTCAGAATACAACTTCCATACAATTTGATTGCCGAATTAGTATCACACTGCTGAATTGCAGAATACTGTCGGACTTGATAGATGAGTGTTTGCATCCATGAAGTGTGGAGGCCCAGACGTGATGGAAGTGACAGTTAATGGCATCTTGTCCAACTTGTTGAAAGAGATAAGAGACAGGGAGAAGGAGAAGGAAAAAACACAGAAGTCAAAATGGCCTCTGGGCCCTTTGTTTCTATGACTCAGCTCAAACTGTGGGTGTATCGGTGCTTCTGCCGCCTTATCACCCTCTGTGTGTGTGTTAGCGTTGGGTCTGTTTCATCTCCCTCTTTGTGCTTTACAAATGCCATCGCACATCACTTGGTAGATCAAAGCAATGACAAACAGGGGTGTCACCATACTTTTAACTAATAATAATCGAATTACTCAAAAACAAGAGCAGAGAGGTTCATGTGGGAATGGGTGGTTTTACTTAAAATGAGACATCATGACGTAAAACCAAATAAGACGTCATGCCACAGATTACTTATCTGTGTTTTGTCCTTCAACAAACATATGACTGCTGCTGGGTGAAAACCTTATAGCTGCAAAATGTCAACTTTTGAAAAGGCCCCGTAAATCAAAGGGGCATACAATTTTCGGTAACACTTTACAATAAGGGTACATTAATTAAGGGTTAGTTAATGCTTATTAAGCATTAACTAACCCTTATTAAGCATGAACTAACCCGTAACTTAGTGACCCTTATTGTAAAATGTTACCAAATTTTCTCAAATCAACGAGGACCTTGTAGTCCTTCAGTTAAAGTAAAAAAAAATGAAAATAACCAAAATTTGCATTACAAAGCTTTCAGCGATTAACTTGAATTCTCTGTGGTTTTAGTGTGTATTCATGCTTTATTTGATCCCTGTTTATTTTCAGGCAATTTTTTTTTTTGGAGATCTAGGGTAAAGTTTGTCACTCCAGTGCAGGAACAGGAATATTTGTTGTCTGTCTCTTGTGTGCTGTCCCTTAAATAATGATGAGAAGTTTATTACTGTCAGGGTGGAAAAGCCTCTGAAACAACGTTTACACCATCATGGGACACTAAAACTCTTCATTGACGCTCCCTTGATAATAATAAAAACATATTCATGCATTCAGTTTGACTTCAGGGTGGGTGAACAACTATCCAGCCTTCATCTTCAAGAGAAAAAGCTAGTGTTATCTTTAGAAATTGTTGCGACTATGTCCCTGTCTCTCTTTATCCGTGGGCCAGAGATGAAATTTCACCGCCTTCATCCCAACACGATTATTAGAACTGACAGCTCAACATGTGACAAGCAGTTTAACTGGTACTGGGTAAGTAAAGTGCGTTATTTAATATTTAATATTTAATAAAACAGCGATGGTAGGCACTTTCTCTCACTAACCCGAGAGTCAGTTATGTCACTGCAAGTCATGGATAGACAACCAGTGTAGTACTGATCAATTCTATAATAAATATGTAATCAGTCCAACTGCATCATATCCATAATATTCAGTGGTGGAAAGTAACTAAGTACATTTACTCAAGTACTGTACTTAAGTACAATTTTGAGATACTTGTACTTTACTTGAGTATTCCATTTGATGCTACTTTGTACTTATACTGCACTACATTTTAGAGGGAAATATTGTACTTTTTACTCCATTACATTTATTTCACAGCTATAGTTACTAGTTACTTTTCAGATCAATATTTTATATTTAAAACATTTGATCATCTTTATAAAATAGCATTGTTATAGATTAGACTACCCAAAAGTATAGCTAAATTGTTAAGATTAGCTTCACGTTGACAACTTCAAAATGCTGCTTACATGTATTTGTATGTCAATAAATCAGTATTAATATTCCAATAATTTATAAAAAATAGAACTCTCTAGATGGGGACAGTTTGCATAATGAGTACGTTTACTTTGATACTCTAAGTACATTTTGCTGCCAATACTTATGTACTTTTACTTAAGTAAGATTTTGAATGCAGGACTTTTACTTGTAATGGAGTATCTTTACATTGTTGTATTGTTACTTTTACTGAAGTAAAAGATCTCAGTACTTCTTCCACCACTGATCATATCAGAGGTGGACCAGATCCCATTTTTAATAAAAGTACAATATCAGCCTCATACAGTATATCGGCAAGCTGATATATCAGTCTAACCCCAGTTCTGAGTCAACTTGGTTAAATACGGGTTTAAAAGCATGTCCACTCTCAAAAACAGCAATTCCATTTTATTGACTTGAATCCCACACAGTTTAGACATGCCATTCAGAACAACACTGACAAAATGCACAAACTATAGCCTCCTTATGGAAGGCTTTAGAAGGTATTGTGGTATAAAGCTATATAAAGGGTTTTAATCCTACCTCTCTTCCCACAACATAGAATGCAGTGCAGTGCCCAATGCACAGTATACGTTTCCATTGAAGCTATACATAGGTTGATATATTTACACACAATGCACAGGCTTTTTAGCGGACAAAAGGCCTCAATGTGGGAGGCAAGAACCATGGACTAGCCGGTCTTCGTGCATCTGGTGAGGGAGGGAGAATGGACAGATAATGTGTGATTTATATCATGTATATATACATTTTCTTCATTGTCCCTGTTTCATGCTAGAACAGAGATATGTGAGTTGGCAGGAGGACGGTGGACCAAGTCTTCAAACTTCAACATCTTCCGGAGGATTATGGTAAACCTCTCTCTCGGTCTCTTGTTTTTTTTTGTTTTTTTTCTCTCAGGACTGGAGGAACCCTGAGTGAAGAACAAAAGATGAATATCATGAGATCAGTGTCATCATCCCACGTCTTCGCAATCACCAGCGAGTCTCCAACTGCTTGGCCTAATGTGCCTGCTCCACACAAAGGCAGCACGGAGGAGGACGCTGTTGTTGTTGCCTTTTGACTGACTCAACATGAATACACTGTGACTCTGTCCCCATCACCATGAGTGGCTGAGGGGAATCCTTCACTCCCGCCTGGCTTTTTACATAAGCGGTCTTGTCGGTAGATTTCACACACAGTGAGCTGCCGCCGCCGGCCCCAGAACGTGTACATTTCCATAAAACACAACGCATGGCTGCATTTTCAGCATAATCGCAACTTACCGTGGGTGAAATTTCAGGAACAGTTTATTTTCTGGGTCCACAGTTTCCTAATCATTGCCTAGAAAGGAACTACTAATTTCTTAGGAAGTTTCTGGGAAAGAACCATCACTTTATGTACTAACTACAGGGAAAATAGAGAAAGAGTTCAATGTTAGTTGGTAAGAAACAAGACAAAACCATGAAATAATGTAGTAGTTCTATAGAAAAATTGAAATTAGAGGAAGGAATTCAACAAATAACTATATTATATAATTATTTCAATAATGACTTGGGTTGAGAGAAGACAGCTGCACACAGAACACACAGAGTCCGAGCACGTTGGTGGTTGCTAGGGTATACTAAGTGGTTGCTAGGGTGTTTCTAGGTGGTTTCTAGGGTGTACTAAGTGGTTGCTAGGGTGTTTCTAGGTGGTTGCTAAGGTGTACTAGATAGTTGCTAGGGCAATTTTAGCTGTGTACGTGTGTGTGTGTGTGTGTGTGTGTGTGTGTGTGCAGATGGATGTGTACCGATGTGTAGTGTGTGTGTGTGTGTGTGTTAGTGGCCGACTATGTACTAGTACTGGCACATACTGGAACACGTACTGGTACTGATACTATGTACCAGTAGCTGTGTGTGTGTGTATGTGTGTGTGTTGCTTGCAGCAACCCCACTAATAATGGCCAATAATGGCAATTTCTATAGTGTGTTTGCTTCCAGCAAGCCCACTACCTATGTACAACATGAAAATATATGAAAGATATCTGTCTTGCCTGCAGAGATCTTGATCTTGTTCAGACGATGAATGGTCAGAAATACCATCATCCCATATTCATTTAGTGGGGTTACAGCCTACACTGTCACGGCCTATAATATATAGTGGTTCTCAAAGTTGGTCTGGGGACACCCAGAGGTCCTTGAGGGGATCCCAGGGGGTCCCCAGCTAAATGAGAAATAGCTGAATTTCCTCTATAATTTGATTCACTGGAAATTATTCCAATGAGAGAACGTATAAAAATGACTATTGTAATCCCAGGTTTCACTCTCACCATTATGTCCCCACATACAGTGAGTACACTTCCACAATTCAATACTAAATCAACAACAACTAAAATCTTTATATATGGATCCCTGAGACTTAAGTCTGATCAAATGGGGATTTGCGGTTTCACATGGGTCTATTTGGGGGTCTGTGACATGAAAACATGTGAGAAGCCCTGGGACTCTTTGTGCTGGCAGATTCCTGGAAACCCTACCGGGAGCTGAATAGCTAATGTGAGGAGCTTGGCACCTTCTCAACCAAAATCAAACGCACCACAAAGCGCTGATCAATTCATTCAATGCAGGTTGACAGGGAGATACAGAGTAGTAACAAACATATTGTTTGTCCCCCTTATCCCCTTCTCTTTCTCAGTAAATCTGAAATAATTTTACTCATTCTCTTTAACACACAAACTCACATTTATACTTAGGGCTAGACCGATATATCGGTTTGCCGATATATGGGACGCATATTGACCCATATCTGCCAGTCAGTGTCGTCTACTTCTGATTTGATGGATATGATGCAGTTTGATTGATAACATATTTATTGTACAATTGATCAATACTACAGTGGTTGTCTATGGGAAGCCTTTAATCTGAATTGCTTAAATCAGACATTTTAATCAGATTATTATTATTATCCTGGGTTTCAATGTAGTTCTAGTTTCCCATGATGGTCTAAATGCTGTTTCACAGGCTGTTCCACCCTGAAAAGAATAAAATTCAGAGGGAAACAATGAATACTTTTGAATTTTTTTTTTTTTTTTTTTGTCATGAAAACGGTAACATTTTACGATTTTGAATATCAATATCAATCGATATGGGTTCAAAAACCCATATCGGTCAAACCCTAATTTATACACTCCAATATACCATGACCCTCTTTCTCTCTTTCTTCATCATTGTTAATCCCATCCATCAACACATACACAGACACACAAAGAATCCCAGTTTTAATAGATGTAACTATGGGGTAACAATAGGACATGACATCCAAAGGCAAAGACATCTCCACTTTTTGGTGAATATTGAAGTTTGAAAGTCATTCTTAATTACACACAAGAAACTTCAAGTAGTACACAAGTCTGAAAAGTAATATTTTTATCAGATGGTGTTTGAGTGTAATGTGTCTGTATCATTTTAGTGCACTACTCTTAGGGCCCACGCACCTAAAAACTCCTTGGAATGACCCAGTTGCTCCAAAACTTAATGGCACCAGTTTGAAATATGTTTGCCTTATAAAGTGAAGTTGAACACTAACAACAAAGCTTTGTCCCTTAAATCATATAAGGTCAGGTCCAGTCCTACTTTCCCTGTATAATTGAAAATTGAAAAGGACTGGCAAAGCCATGCTTACGCAATGCAATGGAGCCTGCTTGCTAGCTAGCCTAGCTAATGTTACAGGTATAGCAAAGCTAACCATTTCAAAACACACTGTGGAAAATGTGAATAGCTTCCAGAATCAATGTCAAACTGTAGATTGTGGCAAAAGTGTCTTATTTTTTGGTGAATGGGGATGTGTAGTATTAGGAGATGGAATATTTCCTCTGATATTGTGGTGGTAAAGTTAGCTTCTCTGTCACAGAGACAGAGTGTTGCCAGGTTAGGGCTTTGTTTTTGTTTTTTTGCAATTATAACAATGAATATACCGAATATGTCTTCAATCAGGAGAGACTAGGTTGAATGGTCAAATGAAAAACTTTATTCATGACATGAAACATGATGGAAACTTTGCCATAAGCTCCATGGGGGAACTCCTCCCATTCGTGGAGGAGTTCATCCGGGATGGACGTAGGAATCAGGACGTCCCCCTGGGGAGTTCCTCTGGAGCCTGGACCTTGGTGGTGATGGGGTGGAGGAGGGACGGAGGTAAGCACAGCGACTGGAATGACAGCAGCACACAGCATAGATCTGTGAGTAGCACAATAGCATAGTAGGTGATGTGTATATACTCCTGTTACTTAGACGATTGGTTCTCTGAAAAAGAGAGGGAAGTGACGGCTAACTCTGATTGGTTCTCTGGAAAAAAGAGGGAGAGTGTTTGCCAACTCTGATTGGGTAAAGAGAAGCATGAATGAATGAATGATTTAGGTAGTCTTCCTTATTGAACTTGCGTAATACTTCACTTCAGTATCTTGTAGGTCCAAAGTTTTTTTCTGTGCTAATATAGTTGTTATTGTCCAACTGAATTATCAGTGGGCAGGACTAACAATACATTTACTGCCTTAAGGTAAAAGGTTGCATTATAATGGAATATTGTGATTACTGGAATTTGCAAATACAGTAAATCATTTTTGCAGTTTCACATGGACATAAACTATGCAAATCTATAGTAAAATTGCAAGAAAGTGGTTTTAATTGGCCAAAAGTGCCCATGGCCCCTACCTTAGACAGAGTGTCCTACCTGAGCTGGTGGACTCTTGTGCTTAATATCTGGAGCAGTAGTCAAGCTCTGACTCCTCTCCCCCTTCTTCTGGATCCTCGTCTCCGTCATCCCCCAAGCCTGAAGACACACCCATACACACACAGGCTTATTTAGACAGGCAGAAGAGAGCAAACACAGCTAGTTAAACCTGTGTAAATGGAGACTAAAGGAAGTGGTCTTGTGTTTAATCCTTCCCTTAGGTGTCTGTCTGACTTGCTTCGGGATGTTTACTAAGATGCTCATTCAGGGTGAATACACACTACCTGATTTCTTGAGCTAATTAAGCACCGAAACTGCCACTGCTGCCAATATTCATGAGTAGACCTCTTAATGTGAATATGATGCACAATTTGCACATCATGTGTATAATTTTTTTTATATTCCTAGATATCAAGACATTACATCATGTTTGATGTCATATGATTTTAAGGAAGTGACATCATTTTCATGGAGGGAAAACAACATTGAGAGGGCATGTAAGCTTCCCAGCTCTATTTTGTCTTTTTTAATTCTTTAAAATATTTAACTGATGGGAATGATCATAACATGTCAACCCCATTACCCTGTATTTCAAAAGATATACAATGAATTTTATAAATGTTATAAAAGTTATTGAAAGAGTAGCCTCAAACCCAAATCTGTGTAAAGCCTGACATCTAATGGTAAAAAAAAAAGCATGCTACTAAAAAATGGCCATCTGCTATTGGCTGATCTTTGATGCCAGGTGATGTCACCTTCTGTAGAGTACACAACAGGTGGTGACATTACCTGGCACCAAAGATCAGCCAATTGCAGATGTACATTTCAGTATAAATATACAGTATTTTGATAATAATGTCATAACCTCACCAAATGGGATGCAAATATTAGTTTG